>NC_056736.1:328842203-328974703 GCF_019279795.1 Protopterus annectens
TGCAGCATTTCCAATAAAGCAGGGTCAAAGATTGCCTTATATACAAGGCATAGATTGCCTCTGAGTAGTCTGTATAAAACAGAGTAAATAACAATGATTTCAAATGATCCACACTGGACAGATGCTGAGGACCTCAAATTTTCCTTGTGATGATCATTTGTGGTCTCTCCAATTGCTGCAGATGCTTGGAAAGGTACATACCAAAAGGGGCATTGTACTCAATTATTGGGCATGTCTTCTGAATATGTAAATACCATGTTATTTTGTCTGACTTGTGCATATGTCCCATGTTATTGTATTATGGCAGAAATTTTTGATGCATTATTGAATTATATCTAGAGCTTTCATAGGTTCATATGTTCATATAAGATTACTAGGATAATGGCTCTAGTGCCCTTACAAGCCTAGCCATATTTATCCCGAGTTCTCCCAGTTGCTAGTGGATAAGTGAGTGAAGTTCACAGAGGTGAGGGTCTATGGTAGTTAATACTAACTTCTTCTATCCAGGAGGGACATGGGCACCACCTCAGGAGTGAATATGCAGTCACCCATCCATTGAAGATGGACAGGGAGGGGCTCTGTTCACATGAATTGGAAGCTTGTTCCAGAGAAGTGGCAGCCTCTGGGAGATTTATCTATCTTTCCATCATGACCTGTTCATGTCAGAGACAAGGTTATGATCCCTGGAGCAAGTGACCCTCCTGCAGTTCGATTTACAAATGTGTAGCATTTCCATCAGGGCAAGGTCAGAAACTGCTATGCAAGTAAGTCACAGGTTACCCCTTAGCAATCTGCTGGAGTCAGAATCCAGTGACAGGGCTTTCAGTCTTTCCATGTAAGTTGTTTTGTGTACCCTGTAATTTCTTGGTGAGAAACCTCTGTGGTCTCTCCAGTTGTTGCAGATGTCTGGTGAGATACATGCAAAAGGGAGCATTGTACTCATTTTATTGGTCTCATGAGGGCCAATTATAATGGAAATATAACATCCTTAGATCTAGATGCAGTGCCTATACTTATAAGATGTGCCACATAGAAGGATTTCCTCACTACTGTGGATATTTGATGGTCAATGTTCAGACTGCTATCACTCTGAGTACCAAGATCATGTACCACTGGGTCTGCACTTTGGAGGGTGCTGTCTGTAATGTAATTACCAGGGATGTCAACTTTCCCAAAGGGAATAATAATGCATTTTTCCTCCTTGGTTCCAAGTAAAGATAGGCTTTTCTAAGTGAGGCTAACCCAGACAGTAAAAGATAAATAAAGATGCAAATAAACAGATGGGTAGATGGATAGGTAGATAGAGATACAGACAAACAGATAAACAAACAGATAGACAGAAAGACTTAAAAGAGACAAATGCTGTTGTCATTCTCAAATTATTTTACCAAGCATTAAAACTCAGTACCAGCTTAAAACATCACACTCTTACAAGTTCATTGAACATGCTTTCTAAATCTTATGTTATATGCCAATACTATAGTTGTATCTCTAGCTTTTTATTAGCACATCACACCTACAACCTGTTACAGTCTAGTATATGTTAAGGCCATACGCCATCGTAGATAGAACTTTGTTTTCAAAATATCTGAGAACAAAGTTTGCATATGCTTAACAACAAATTAAAGCATTCCAGAACTCTAGCTGACTTTTTCCATGCATAAAATTCTGAATTGTTGTTATGTCTTCATGTTAGGTACTATTAGTTTCGCCATTACATCTGGATATCCCTTCAGTAACCTGGTAAGGAATAAATAGATAAAGTAACACTCAGAACAGCAGCAGTCCTAGACATTGAAAATAGTTTATTCGGTGCATTACTTTATGGTGGGTAAAAGTTGCTGTTTAACTTCCACCTGCCACAGAATGAATGGTTACAAATGTAACTTACCAGATAGTACATCAAAGCAAAACTGTTCCACAGTGACACCAGACAGTACAAGTCTGGTACATCATAGCTTAAAAAAAACTACACCCAAAAATATCATCAGCCTGGTAGTCTTTTATAAATCATTTGCCAACAAGCAAAGAGATAGTATAACACAGTCCTGAACTCCTTTGGGTCATATTTGTAAGAAGACGGCATACATCTAAGACAATGATAACTTAGTTAATATTTCTCTATATTAAACCTCAGTACTTCTGCTCACTGGAAAATGTTTGCCTAGTAATACCTATACAGATCACTTCTTATTTTTGGCAGACTGTCCAAAGTGTTCCCAGATTTCCTTTTAAAATTGGAGAACTGAAAAAAAAATATATATATATATATAGATATACATATCTATAGCTATATACCTATCTATATTTATATATGTTTATAGGTTTATAGGTGTATGCTAAGCTAACAACCAATATGGCCCTTATAAGCATAGCCATGCAACCCAAATGTGACCCATAAATTTGATTTATATAGGGGCGTGATTTACTGACTGCTTCTGTCCATCACAGACACAGGTGCCTGACCAGGGGTCAAATTACGATTACCCATCCATTGGTCCAGGTTATACTTAAATAGGGTTAGGGAGGAATTCTTCTTCCCATGGGTGGGGAGCGGGTTCCAGAGAATGGGAATTCGCTGAGCAACATATCTGTCTCTCCAACATGCCCTGTTTATTTTGCAAACAAAATTTAGGTCTATTAAACTAGAAGTTCTGATGCTGTTTGTTTTGTGGATGCACAAAAGGTTCATCAAAACAGTGTTCAGTGACGCTTTGTATGCCAAGCAAAAATCGCCTTTCAGAAGACTGCAGATACAGAGAGAGTGAAGAGCTAGGGCTTTGAGGTGATCAGCTTAAAACATTGTGTTTACTCCCTGTATTCTTTTTGTAAGGAAAGTTTGTGGATCTTCCATTTGCTGCATACAATATATCTGTTCAGGTACATATCAAAGGCAGCATTATACTCTGTGATGTGTCTGATGAGGGCAGAATACAGTGGTATGATGACCCATCTGGACCTAGATGCCATATCCTTGCTTATAAATCGGGCAACATAGAATGATTTTTCCTACTACCCAGGACACATGTTGGTCATGGACAGGTTACTGTCTATATGAGTTCCCAGATCCCTGGCTGGTGAAGCAATTTTTAGTGGTGTTTCTTTGAAAATGTAGTTACCAAGGGTTGCTGACTTCCCAAAAGGTACTGTAAGGCAATTCTTGGCACTGGGTTTTAAGCCATGGCCTCAACGTCAAGTGTTTGTCTGTGTTGCACCTTCATGAAGGGTGCTCTAATCTTGAGGGATTCAATAACTGCTCCCAGTTTGCAATCCTCTGTGAACTTGGTTAGCCAGAGGCCTTTGATGAGTGGGCCTTTCACAAACCCCTGGGGGACTCCTTTGGTTACCGAGATTTTTGTGGTGGTGGCCTAACCAAGTCTAATCTCCTGAGTCCTATCAGTGAGCCAGCCTGCTATCCAGTGTGTTATAAAGGGGTTTATGCCTAGTTCTGTAAGTTTGCTGACAGTGCCTGAATGGGGTATTGTATTGAATGCTTTAGCTAGATCTAAGTTGGCAGTGTGCACTATTTTCCCCTCATCTTTTGTCTTAGTGACCTTTTCAAAGAAGTCCACCAGATTCGGTAAGCATGACCTTCCTTTGACAAAGCCAGTCTGAGATTGATCCAGTGTCTAGAAGTCTCCTGTGTTCTTGTTCATAATTTCAATAGTAATTCTTTTCATGGCTTTGCAAAGAAGACAGCATATTGACTATCTGGTCAAGGGTATTTGTATTTACAAAACCCAGGAATCCCTGTGCCTGTATAACTGAAACCATGTATTATTGCCAGTCTAATGAGGGATGATTAAAGTCTGTTATTTTGGAAAGAAAGTGTCTCTAGTAGGTCTAATCATGCACTGTGAGCTTCTTAGGACATGGAGGGTGACCTACAGCTGGCTAGTATGTGGTACAGGATTTTGTCTATGGTGATCTGCACATGAAGAAAAAAACAGCATGTAATCTTGTTTGACCAGCCTAGAGGTATATTTGTTATTGATGTATATTGAGACACCTCCACCTTTAGCCCTTGTTTGTGCAGCTACTAGTGTAAAAGTATGAAAGACACCAAAACCTTGCACTGCCAGGGTACTCTGTGCAGTTTCAAACCATGTCTCAGGAACTGCACAGATGCCTATATTCTTGAGTATGAAAGGGGCTTGGAGAAAGTGTAGTTTTTTTCTTTTTCAGGCTCCTGGCATTGAGAGGTAACACCTTGAGGTTCAGTTGAGTTAATTTTGCTGGGTTGGTAGGTTTGTCAGTTTAGCTTTGCTTAAAAAGGCACTATGGGGTTGCATAGAGTTTTAGCCAGTATCCGAAAGTCTAAAGTGGAAAGGTGTAGACCATCCTTGGGAAAGCAATATGGTCTGCCAACCATGTCCTCCCAAGCTGACAAATATTGCATGCCCTTAGAATGATACCAGAAAGACAGCCAGTTTTTGAAATCAATCGTTTTTTGCTCATATTGTGGCATCATACTTAGTGATTGTAATATGATGCTTAATGCTATGCTTATACCAGGCTGTATATATGTATCCCTATAGTCCAGGGAGGTACATCTCAGGTCGTTTACACCTATATGGACACCTGTGGCATAATGATTTGAGTGCATCCATGATTTGGCAGATCTTGGCTCATGATAAGCAACGAACAATTATCTTCACCTTGTTCAGCCTGGTTAGATGGGCATCTGTATATCCTACAATGGAATCCTTTATGACAAGAGTCCTGGGAAGTATATTTGGTTACCTTAGAGACTTAGTAATTGGGACTCCACTGAAAGTGACAGTATGTGTTTTTCTTTCATGGATCAATGAAAAGAGGGGATGGGAAGACTACTTAAATACTTTACATAAACAGACAATAGCAATAAAAGAGGGAAGGGAGGGACTTTGGAAATCAGATTAATGTAGGGGGTGGAGGCCAGAGACCCAGCCTTATGAAATCACCAGAGCAAAAGACTGGAAGGGCTGGGAATTTTCAAGGAAAAAGCAGACTGCTAGAGAAGCATCCAATCAAATAAAGCTTGTACTGGAGCTGTTTCAGAAACATTAGCTTAATATGTTAGTGGGAGGATTAAGCAGACACAGAATGCAATTTTAAGCAGGTAAATGATAAACAGAATATAAAAGCATTGAAGCACAAACTGGAGAAGAGACAATTCTCTCACTATTGAACTTCTGCTACAGTTTAAGGCACAAGGCTATGTAAAAAATTACCAGTAACACTGTTTATAGAAAAGCACACTGATAAATGGCTAGGTCTCAAGTGTGAATTAAACTAAAAGACTATGGCCCCACAAGGATTAAAATACAAATTGGTAGCTTTTAAAAGTAATTCTACTTGTGTAAATAGAAGTGAAGAATAATGCAGAAACACAATTTTCCCACAAGTGCAAATTAAAATACAAGACTAAGGTCCCAGAACAATCTAAGAAATGCAAACAGATAACATTTTTTGGCTAAAACAATGTAAAAAAAGTATTACCAAGCAGGTCACTATAATTGCAACTGAAATATTTAAGCAGAATTGAAACAATTCTCTTTCCTTTTTGATGAAATTTGTGGATATCAAGAATTCATACATTTCTTGGAGTTATCCAGCCATGCAAATTATTTGGTCAGAAAATACAATAACTAAACTAGCTTTCTTTTCTGTCTTCATTCTTAGTTTGTATCTGACATCTCATCACTAGTTATAGTAGGTATTAGCTGTATCTATAAATTGGAACTACACACAAGGGAGGAATGGACTTAACTGATACAAAGCTTTTATCACTTATACAGCATTGAGCATTGCTGTCCATCACAGGCAAATGACATTAGAAAATCTGTCTAGCAGCTGGACTAAACTTACATGCCGTTTCATAGAAATATGATTGTATTGTAGGAATTTTAAACACTGTAGAGCTAATCTTTATTATTACAATTCTTTAATGGCTATATTGATGACATGACTCTCATATGAAAGATGACAATGTTTTTATTATGGCCATGGTTGCCCAGGAAATACAACTGCCCCCCTCAATCCCAAGCTTTTTTTTTAATTTTATGTTATCTTGATCTGACCTCCTCTTTAAGCTATATTGCCTTTTAAGTAAATATGTTGAATATATTGTTGTTACTGACATTAAATTCATTATAGATTAAAAAAAAAAACTTCAGATAAAAAAAAGGAAAAGAAAGAAATACATGTACATGTAAGAGTCAATGCTAAAAACTGAACTTTGCATAACAGTGTTAAACATATTCTCAAAATGAACAGCCGCAGTACACTGCATAACCATTATACATTTAACATGCATACCTGAAATATGAAAAAAAGTCATTCAAAGTGAGTTCATAGGCTTACAGTCCAGGGGACAGGATTTCCAGAACTTATGTTGTATGCCAGTACTGCAGTTATATAACCAGTCTTTCTCAAATTCAGCACTGAACCCCATTTCTTTTTCATTTCATGATGTGTGAACATAATCCATAAGTGTGCCTTTCATTAAGGAGTGCAGGATTCTTAATATACTGAGTGGTTTATAACATGCTCTAAAATAATGGCAATCTTTAAATTAAATGACCCAGATATGAACTTGCAGAATAGGACATCTGGTTTTGAAAAGAGTTTGAAAAGTTAACATTCCCAGAATCAGCAAGAATTTAGCACTGTTGGAGTCAATCATCTAACATTTTGTCTAGGTGCAGATAATTATAACTTGCCATGAGTTTTTGCACAACCACAGAGTAAATTATATCAACTTGTGAGGCCAGTCATACTATTTCAACATGGCAGCAGTGACATTAACATTTCTAAATATTGTATGTTTCAACCTTCATAATGGTAACTAAGCACAGTACTGCATTTCAAGATAGTTTACTTTTCTTGCTAAGAGAAGCCACAGAGTTTCAGATCTTATATCAACACATTCACCACTGCTTGTTAAATAAAATCACGAGCCAAGAAAGTACAATGGCACTTGCTTTGCCATTGTTATACAGATAATTAGTGTTTATAGTGTGTGCTGTATAACATGGTATGTTGGTGTGTCTTTCATTTGTTTTTGATGTGTTGCTATCCCGGATAATGGGTGATTCTTAAGGGATGTTGTTTAATCATGACAAGACCCATAAGGTCCAAATCACTGAACAGAGCATGCAGAATAAAATAAGTACTTTTAGAAAGAAAGTAAATGATGTATTATATAATGGGAATATACAGAATTATATAATAGAACAAATATAATTAATTAAGGCAATCATAGGCAAGTAGCAACATTAACAAAGACTATTACATACCTATGGTAATTTCACCAGAAATGTGTACAGCAGTGTAACAGGTAAAATCCTATCAGTAAAAATAGAGTATCTACACTAATACCTGCAGGACAATAGTCATTACAAGCACATTAATTGCATTCCTATTTACAGAACACTCAGTCTTAGAAAGCTTCACTTAAAATTTGTAACTTAAGAAGTTGATGCTTGTAGTAATCTAAACTTGTCAATTTATCCTATCATGCTTGAAACAGATATACACAAAAAATGAGCAAGAAAAATGACATTTATGAGCTCTGTATGCACTATGGGACACACCCATGCAGGTAAATCAAGGAGTGTGGGAAGTTGCAAGACAATCTCGTACAGCTAAACTACACTGCAGAGTCAGAGATACTGGTGTACACATGGGTCTGAGAAAAAAACATGGCAGTTTATTTAAATCCACTATGACTCAGAATACAGGGAAGAATATTCACAAATTGAAACTGCATACATGAGACTCTAAACTTAGTAGCCTAACAAAAGGGCAGCAATTCTGTAATGAGGTAGCAAAATGGCATTATATATCATGCTCCTATGTAAGATATAGGAGCACCTGCTATCATAGTACCTTAGGTTAGGTATATTCTTTGGTTTAGGGACATACAAAGAGTTCTAGGGAGAGAAGCCAGATGAGCAGAATTCTCTATTAAACAACTTAAGGTGAGCATATACCAGAGGAGGTTACCAGCATTGTCCTTAGGCAGTAATATTGCTGTAGTTTTAAAAATAAGATACTAAGTGTAAGACTTGACTTATGTAAAGGATCTTGAAGGTAAGAAAGTTAATGGCTAAGTTCATATTTATTTAACATGGGGCCAGTCTGCACAATGAAGGGACATGTATGTTCAAATTCAGGTGAGAGGAGAATAAATCTGCAGATCTTGTACACTAGAGTTTGGAATGTAATCCTTTTTATTGGCTTCTCCACTATTGGCAAACTGCAAAATGGACAGTTTCATATAATCTAGTACTCTTTTGTAGTCTACATCTCACGTATCACTGTTCACCACGAGACACACTGATGGGCTCTTTTGTCTTCATTTTATTCATCTCTTGGCTGTCTTGCACTTAGTATGCACACATACATTTAGTACATGGATTGCAAAACACTATTTTATCCCATTGAAGCTTCAAGGGATTTGTTTCCTATAGATAATGTTCTGCTAAATTTATTCTGAAGGAGACATTACCATAATGATATATCTGGATGACTAGTTTCATCCTCAGAAACAGCAGACTATTTTAATCAAATATTATGCATTCGTCCATCCTCAACCCCCTTTTTTCCCATTTTGCATATGGGGTCAGGGTGCCACTTCAACAGTGACAATCATCTCGAGCCAATGTGTACACTGCTGGGTGGCTAGCCTTGCTGCTGTAGTTCATCCGTACCACTCACTCACACACTCGCACCTATAGCCAATTTAGATTGTCCAATCCACCTGCTGCATGTCTTTGGAATGTGGGAGGAAACTGGAGAACCCAGAGGAAACCTAGGCAACCATAGGGAGGACATGCAGACTCCACACAGAAGGCATCCCAGCTGATCAAACCGGAGAACCTCTTGCTGTGTGGTGACAACTCTAACCGTTGTAACACCATGGCCACCCATATCAGGCATCTCAGCATCTAAAACTTGAACAAACTACTAAATGATTTTCCTTTATCCATAGTGTTCTGCTTGAAGACTACAGATCTCTGGTACACCATGCAAAGTTAAATAATGTATAAAGTTAGCAAGAGGACAGGGAAGATGGCATGTATGCTACCAATGATGGATCTGCCTCCCCAAATCTATTCCTATGGCAAAAACTTAACTATTGTATGTGGCATGTGGAGGATGGTCATTGATAAAAGAAGGACAGTGTCCCAAGATCATCTTCCTGGGGAATCCTCCTTCATGGAAACATACCTCTGATTACTCGCACTCCAAAGGAAGATGTAGACCTGGAGAGCCCATCCAGTATATGATGTCTTGCAAAGGTGATCAGTAAAGTCAATGTAGCTGCTGGACAAGTATCACCCAAGGCTGCATTGCACAGAAAGGCTTGAGTGGTAGTAAATGCTCAATTAGAATGAAGTACAAGGCAAGAACTTACCATAGTTTTTATAAGAGAGCTTGATGCAATCTCATAACTCTTTAGCTAAAGTGATCTTTGACTCTTTACTACCATTTTATTTTACAAAAGGATATGAAAAACTGTTAGAAAAATCTTTTCTGATAGAATTTATTCTGTCCAAATAGAAGTGGAGTTGAATATAGAAATCCATGCAATACCGTAAATATTTGCCTCTTTTGGAATAATTACAGAAGAATAAGGGAAGCTGAAATACCTGGATAAGACTGGATTCTGTGTCTACCTTATAGATGGAAGAAGGATATATAGATATAGCCAGGGAATTGTTATGGCTAGGCTTATATAGGCCCTAGGGCTGATAGCCTAGTACCAACCTATGAACCTATAGACATAGAGACTTTATCTTTGCAGAAGATAAAGAAAGGATGTTCTTCCAATAAAGCTTGTAACTGTCAAACGTCTCTGGTAAAGGGGATTGCTACAAGAAAAGTCATTTTTCAGAAAGAATATTTCATCTCTGCAAGAATCTGATTAGAATGGTGGAAGAGTATTTTTATCCAGAATAAAATATAGTCCCACAAAAGAACTGGACCTTTAAGGGGGATTCTGATGAGGAAAGTACCTGTCAGAAAGGTCTTGCACATTTTTAGACAAGCTAGAGACATTACAAGTGAGCCTTGATGGAAATTAGAAGTACCAGCAAGAAGCAGTTCAAAAAAGACTTGCTAGACTCATTATCAAACATTTGAAATAAACAATCTAATACTGATAGTATAGCAACAGTAAAAAGATCTATACCTATGTCGATTAATGATATACTGTTTTTTATGAAAAGGTGATAATCTTGGCTACCATAGAGGTAGGTGGGTCCCCTCTTGCTTGCTGATATACAGAACTACAACAATGTTGTTGATGTGAATGAATGTCATACCCTGGGGAAGGCAATCCTTAAAGGCCTGAAGGATATGAAGAACTGCCTTCATCTGCAGTCCATTTATGTGTAAACTGCCCTCTGTGACCATACACCTTGGATAATCTGACCTAAAATATGCCCCACCAAAACTATGGGAGAAGTATCCATGGTGACAGATACTAGAGGGATTAGGGATCAGAAAAGAGTTGTCTTGAGTCAAGTTTAGTGTGCAGCCACCTTATGAGATGAGTTTCAGAAGCTTTGAAAATTCTGCTGATACAGAGTCACTGGACCTTAATGTCCACTAAACTATTCTTATATAAAAGCTTGCAAAGTATGCCATGGAAACAGTCACTGCCACCACTCCCAAAGTCCCTAAGCAAACAAAGGCTTTGATCCTTTATGACTGAGCAATTTCTTGAACATGTAATTCAAGCAAAAGGATCATGTCTGTGGGCAAGTAAGTTTTGTGTGGTACTGCTTGCAAACTACAGCTTATAAGCACAACCAACTGAGATTGATCCAAATGCGAACTTGCAGTGTTTACTTCTATTCCAAATGCTTGAAATAGCTTGGCTGGACACTCCCAAGAGGTTGTTAGCCTGCTCAAAGAGGAAGTGGTAAGAAGCCAGCCCTTGAAGTAGGTAAAAGTTGCATCACTTCTTGCAGTCTTTAGTTCACAACAACAGCAATCCATTTGATGAAAACCATGGGGGAGAGGTGACACCATATAGATGACTCTTGAAATAGTAATGACCTACTTCTATCCAGAAGTGAAACTACCTCCTGGAATTCTTGGGTAGCTTTATGTGGAAATAGGCATACCAGGGGGCTAAAGAGCACATTTAATCTCTTTCTGACAGTCATGAGAAGATGAGGGGCACAATAAACATCCAAAAGATTTCCTTTGGATAAATTGGTTTGGGCCTCATGACCTGAAAACAAACCTTAGACCCTTTATTTTCCCAGATACTCAAAGAAGAACCTGAAATAATAACATGACCACTATTGGTTTGGTTTAACAGTATAGCTGTCATTTGTTATGAAAGATTCAAGACTTTTCTCTTTGCTGGAGTGTTTAATGGATGAAATGCCAGCCAAGTGTCATGACAAAAGTATAGAATGAAGCTGCATCCATCCATCCACCCATTCATCCAACCAACTATTGATCCATCCATCCATCCATCACCCCTTTGCCCCATGTTTGCACATGGGGAAGGGGGTGTCACTTCAACTGTGACAATCATCTAGAGCCAAGGTTCACACCACCAGGTGGCTATATCCCCTTAGAAATTATTGTCACTGTCTCCTTATCCTATATAATGGCCAATGATGCAGGCAGGTGGAGTGACAGATAGTCCCTGACTGCCATCAGGAAGGAAAATTCACATCAAGGCCAGATACCTCTAAACCTCTTACAGCAATACATCTGGACAAAGCCATACAAATGAGGGACAAAGGTCCAAAAATAGGGACACATTTTAAATAATTCTCTTGCAGACTTAGAAAGTTGATAGAATAACAGGTTTTACATTAGCATGAATTTTCTGAAGGGTATGAAATCTGAAACTCAAATGTCTGTCATTATTTTCTGACTTCAACCCTTAATGATTTACCAGAAAACCACAAGGGCTCCCCCATATCTCTTCTACTGCTGCTGATAATTACTTTAATATCTGGGTGGGTGGCTATTTTAGACATTGCCAGAAAAATGTTTGCTGCTGTCAGAGCTATGGTTTTGGCACTGTTAGACATATCTGGACTATGTTGCATTCTTGAGAATGGACTATATTGAATGCTCATTTAATCCAAAAATTGTCACTTCATCAAAGATTAGTTTAAAACAATCATTTTGGTATTTGTAGCAAAATCAGTTGAGATAAGGGAGAGGTACATGTAGCAGTGGTATAATCGATGGTGCTAACTTTGATGCTGATGAAATGCTGGGCACGGTGGGCATCATTGTAAAGGCCCACAGTGTCAACCCCTCCATAATTGGCATCAATGCCAATGGCACCAGCACCAAGAGTGACACTGAAAAACCAACCCCCAGCATCAATAATGACAAGCCCATTGATGCCAGCACTGTTACTGTTAAAAGCACCATTGGCACTGACAAAACAATCATGAGAGAAGTTGATAAAGCTAAGGGTTGAGACTTAGCAATGATGCTTGTGAGTACTGAATCACTGACATTACACCACAAGGTTTGAGTTTAGCCTCATTGGGACCAGCAGCTAAGAACTGAATAGCAGAGAACACCTCTCTCCATGCTAAAATTAGATGGGAAGACGAAGCATGTACCTTTTGATCACCCTTTATGAATGCATCCACGTTCTTCTCATAATCTCACTCCGATGGAGGATTAGAATTAGATCTTCCTGAAGCTGGTCTCAAGGTAGTGATTTTTGATGTCTGTATCTTCTAACGATATTAAGCTCTGTGATTTTACTAGTTTTTCTGAACTCAGAAACAAGTCTTGGTTTACTGGTAGGCAGCACAGACTCAGACTTATGATTTTTCGCCTGATGTCCAGCAGAGAAAGATGTATGCCTCTCCATCCTTTAACTGGATTTATTCTTTTGAAAATCAGTAGAATCAGCAAAAACAGTAACTATCTCTGTCTTTGGAACATTCTTTGAGGTCAGCAGACTCTGAAGCCAATATCGACTTGGCAGCTCCAAATTTTCCTTAGTCACCGAAGACTTGATGGCCCCAGCAGGATGCATCATTTGCTGCAGAAGGGAATTGTAATTTGCTCTTCTTATCTCAATGGATATTTAGACTAACCAATCGATATATTTCTCATTTAGATATATTATGCTTTTCTTCAGGGCAATACAGACACTCTGAATGTCAACTTTGTGGAGGAAGCTTGCTGTCACACTTGCACTTTTTAAACGCGCTTACCATTTTAATAAAACTTTAAAACTGCCATATAAGTAATGCTAACATGAAAACACCAGCTGAACCAACAAAGGGATAAGCAACAGCAGCAACTTTGTGATTCTGATTTTTTTTTTACTTGAAACAAACTGCAAAGATGAAAAATAAAGGAATGACACAGTTTGCTGAAAGAGAGCAATACATAGCAGGAGAAAAACTGGGGGAGTGGTGAAAAAATAGAAGCAACACTAACAGTGTTCCAAAAGAGAATGTGAAAATGCTTAGGCCAGGAGGAGGGGACCACAGTTAAATAATATGAGTCAAAATCAGTCAAAATTGACAGAAGTGTGGATTTCTTAAATAGAAAACAGTCAGAGCCAATGAAACAGAAAAAAATCAACTTGTAAAAAAAAATATCTTAGATTAGTCGAAAGTAGTCTGAGATCACCTGATCTGTCTATTTTTCAATGCAGCAAAAGAGATCTAGGAAGAAGGTTCTTCTTTGAGCACTGTTCATCAAGGGTAAGGTTTTACTAGTCAAGGAAAGTTTAAGATACTGAGTTGCTTCATCCTGCTGTTACCAAAGATGGACCTTGTCATACCAAATCCATAGGAAGCCAATCTTCAGTTTTAGGACAGAGTATGTCTTTCTTAGCTGCAGTGCTTGTTACAAGTGTAAGCAGGGCAGATATATTTTTACCCTATTTATCCAAGTACTAACTTTACTTTACAGGCAGGCTGAGTCTCAAGTCAAGCCATTTGTCAGTGTACCAGAAGATATGTGCAGTCTGGAAATGGGTGGAATTACAGCTAATGCAGGATGCCAAAAAGCATATTCTTTTAGGAACATTTATAGTTAGATATTTAGATTAAAACAACATTTCAAGTTGAGCTAGATGTTTTTTACTCAGTATTTTGATATTTTGCAACTTGACTGCCTAGTGATATCTAAACCTTCTGCATACTTGGTGATTTTAAGGTCTAGAAGCTATTGATTAGTGTTGATTATAAAGAGCAAAGGTAGGATACAAGATCAACTCCAAAGTGGACTGTACTCTCTTTTTTTTCAGCTACTACCTGTCCTGATATGGAAGTAGCAGTCCAAATGGTAAAATGAGAACCAAGTATGTAACTCTTTGGTAGCAGAGTGAGTGACCTCCATTTCAGAGCCTTTAGTGAGGTCAGTAAATACTGCATATATCAGTGGACCATTATTTACACCTTGCAGAATTTGTTGGCATATAAGCCAAGCTATACTCATGGTGCTATAAGCCATGTACAACGCCACACTGACTTTTATCAAGAATATCATGCTTATCCAAGAATTCTCAACAGGTGTAAGGTCATTGTCATTTGTAATATATTTATCCAAGATGGCAGTTAAGAGGGCAGGACTGCATTGTGATTCCTGGGTACAAGAGGAGCTTTAGAAAAAGATTTAAAACTGTAATTTTCTATGCAGCTGAAATGGTAGACTAGAATAGCATGCAGACAAAAATATGGATTAGAATCTACTAATATAAGGGGCACATAACTTCACAAAGCACAGTTACAGCGGTGTCTGTTGTCATATTTTGGTGTTCTTGTGTCAGGTAATGTTATATTAAGATTCAGAACTTTCCTATTTGAGGTTTTGCAGAAGAGGAAGGTGAAGTATAAGATTCTAGTAGGGAGGAAGGGTTACAGTACATCATAACGGGAGGAGGCCTAAAGGGAATAAGGAATGCTTCATTGAAAATAGTAGTGTGTAGGGGAGATGCTGTATTTCCCTTCAGAGACTATACAGGCACACTATCTTAGCTTTACTTCTTCTAAATGGTATATCCCCTTCCATCTAGAACTTCTTGGGCTTCTTCTGGAAGAACTGCAGCTTGATGTAAAGCAATCAGGATTTCTTTCAATGCGTCTTTTAGTCTTGCAGGCCCAGCATTGGGAGTAGGTAGGATAACTTTCTAGTTTTAAATGAATAAGATGTACCTGAACAAGGTACTTGTGAGTAGCAGGGAAGAACCTGTCAATTAAAACAGTAAGTGGTAGTCTGGGAATCTGGGCAGTCAAATGAAAGGCTGCTGTGGTGTGGACACTAATTACTGATGGCAAAACTTGATATGTAATTCTGCTGGCTCTGCAGTGAGCTACAGTATTAAGCAATAATGGGTTGCCTGACTTGAATGTTGATTCTGATAGGTTCTCCCACCTATTGTGTAAAGGGATTGTTTGGGAATTAGTGCAGACGACTTCAAAGTAGGAGTGGAAGATAATGTGAGAAACTGACAATGGCATCAATGGCAAAACAGAATATACTAGTAGAATGAATAATAGTACTTGGTTAAAATGATCTTTCAGTAAAAGAGGTCACATTGCTCAGTGTTTGCCTTTACCTTAATGGGCAATGACTTCACAGAAAGTTTAAGGTATCAGGCCATGCCCTACCGAATAAAAAGTCCTTTTCTTAAAATGGCCATAACAGTTTTTGTAACTGATACAGATTTCAATGGAAGAATATTTGACTGTTGCTATGGCTCGATAGAGAAAAGAATGTTATCTCAGTTTACAGGCAACTCCTGCTATACTTTGTGAAGTTATGGAGTCCCTGCCTACACAATGATGTAGCCATCTGAAAGTAATATTCTGGCCACAGCTGAAACGTTGTATGGACTACAGAAAAAGTCTGAATGGAGGCAGAAAGAAAATGAAAAAGCTTAAACTATGTTCTGTCTGAAATGGAATATAATCGTTTCCCTCTATTTTAACTGTTTCTGCCATTTTTAGTAATATTCTAACAAATGTTGAGCCTTTATTTCATTTTCTTTTCTTTGCAGATAATTGAAGTGTTGAGTCATCCAATCACCTGGCAATTCACTAATTATTTTATCTCTGTCTTTAAACTACTGTTTTCCCTCCATTTTTGCAGTTTATAACTTATTTACTGTTACAGGTACATTTTAGCCAATGCGTGGGCAGTCTGAGAGATAGTGGTGATTATTTTGCTAGAGAAGATAGACTGATGCTGTTTCTAGAAAGCTATCATTATTGGCTAGAGCCAAAAAAACGTTAAAAGTTTTTCTTCATTGGTTTGTCTACTGCTGTTCAAACCTGACAGACACAGGTACTCAGACCAAAGATTTACTCCTATTAACCCTAGTCAAAGTTGTACACATTAGCAGACTGCACTAAAGGTGTTACCTCTTTATTTAGGACCCAGTTAAGTTACTATAAGCTGCTTCTACCTTAGTGGAGCACTTCCAGTAATTAACTGTTGTGCTACAAACTTACCGATAAATCTTATATCCCTGAATTTCTACACTCTTGGACCAAACGCAAGGTCAGCCAGATTGCCTTCCTTTAGTTGTTAGCCTTGATATACTCAGGAAATGTTGCAACTGACCACTGTTCATGGACAATGAACTACTACTTACCCCATCATAAACTACCTGTGAGAGATGTGAGTATTTAACTAAGATGTAGGTATCACTCTAACAAAAAAAAAAACACACACAATCTGTGGCCGTCACACACCCCTGCAGCACTTCACAAATACATGGAAAATGATCATATATTGAGGCAGAAAAAAAGGTCATTACGTAAGGCAGCAAGGTCAAACCGGACCAGAGTTCAGCAGAAATGAAAAATCACAACACATACTGCTAGATTCACAATGAGAGTCACCAAGAAAAACTCGCCCCAATCTAGGTACACTTAAACCCTCCACTAAACAATAACATACTGGTGATTATGACTCCATAGTAAGACTCACAGACTCTGCCCTCACCTGGCTAAGCAAAAACAGGGTAATAGTGAGTTGCTTTTCAGGTGTCAAGATCTCTGACATCTGAAGGGCCATCAGGAACCTTAAGATGAACAAATCTGATTAAAACATGGTGGTTGTTCATGTGGGTGAAAAATGTCCTGATGCATAAAACCCAAGAGAAATGCAGAGAGATATCTTTGAGGTCTCCATGCATGTCACAAATGCAGGAAAGACTTGCATTAACCAGAATCCTACCTTCACTAAGAGTAACACTAAGGTTAAAAAAATAGAAAACTGATTTTAACAACTGGCTCAGTAACTGATGACATTCAAGGGAGAATTTAGTATGTGAAGAAAGGATGACTAGCAGTTCTCATTTCAGGGCTTCTGCACATTGGCCAAAGTCTTTGTTGACCAAAATTCCTTTTTTAGTCAGTGTCCAGCTAATGGACCTTCTGAGCTAGAGACATAACAAAAAAGCACTTTAAAATATCATTGTGGTGCTGCTCAGTTCTAGGAGTCTAAATAATAAATTGCTTGACCTTGAAGCCCTCTTCCATTTGGAGCACATTCATATATGTATTTTTTACTGAAACCTGGTTTAAAAGTACAGAAAATACCCTTTCTGTACCACTGTATGTACCTACCACACCTTTATGCCCAATGTAAACTGTGGTAGAGTATCTGTATTTGGTAAAAACTACGTTATCTCCAGACAGATTCTCAGAGACTCACAAACCAAACTTCTTAAGTTTCAACTCATTCAAAATAAAACCAACCATAAGATCATAATATGTTTCTGGACCCCCCAATGACCTCCCAAAAATATGTCCATTTCTTAAATACACTGGATCAGCTCAGTATACTCAAACATTCAACCTTTAATTACTCACTGCTAAACTGGGGAACCTATACCTCGAATATAGGCTATGTCCAAAAATTACTCCTTTAACAAACAAGAATTCTCTGTATCAAGCAGTCAAATATCCCACCAGAGAAGAAAATGTTCTTTACCTGGTCCTTACAAATATGGCAGCTTTGTGCACTATCCTATTGGTATACTCTTCCCCAGTTATGTCTGACCACAAATGTGCAACCTTCTCTTTGAAAAACCCTAAACCAGCAGATTCAAATATCACAATATTCAAAGACTTCAGTATACAAACTTTCTAAAATTTTATGATGAACTCCTGAAGTTGAATTATAACTGTATCCCCTCCCCCCAAAAAATGTAGCTACAGCTTGTAGTTATGCAAATAACTTCTACACTCATGTGTATAAATCTGTCAGTCACACAAAACTAAACAAAGTGGGAAGATTAAGAGTAAATCAGACTGGTGGCTGATGTATAAAAACAATACAATAAGAGGAAAAGGCTCATTAGAATATATTGCTAAAGTAATGACCCACAAATCAAGGTCAACATCAAAAGTTATCCAACGTATGGAAAATACCAAAAGAAAGCTAAGGCTTCCCTTGAATTTACAGGGGTATAAAATGTTAATGATAATTACATATGTCTAAGAACCTCAAACACTCTATCATCACAAAAGAATACTCATTAAAAGTACTTTCCAAAACACAAAATACATCCTCAATGGGACCTGATAACATGCCAGACTCTCTGCTGAGCAGCAATAAACAAGTTCTGCTGGACCCACTCCTACAACTATTCAACCAGAGCTTATCCACTGTCTTTGTCCCTGAGGACTGATGCTCAGTTGATGTGATGCCTTTTCACAAGGGCAGCTCCACCACAGACCCCTGGAATTACAAACTCATCAGCTTGATGAGTTTCATCTGCAAGGCCATAGAATGAGTCATAACAGACTATAATATAAAAACCTTATAAGACTTGACCCCCTGAATTTGTTAAATGTAGATCCCGTCTAATGAATCTGGTAAATATTTTTGAGAGGGTAACATAAGCTATTGAGAGTGGCCATGCTATCAGTTCAGCATGCCTTGACCACTGTTCAATACTGTGCCACATGCATTCATTATCAACAAGCTAAATGCACTCCAAATTAATCTCTGTGTAGTTAGATGGATAGCTAACTGGCCGAGTGGCAGATCCTACACTATGCAGTTGGCAGGTGCTTCAAGAAGAGCATGAAAGTGACCAGTGG
Source organism: Protopterus annectens (assembly GCF_019279795.1). Lineage (NCBI taxonomy): Eukaryota > Metazoa > Chordata > Ceratodontiformes > Protopteridae > Protopterus > Protopterus annectens. Next base: position 328,861,265 of record NC_056736.1, read on the forward strand.
GTTACCGCAGGATTCTGTGCTGGGACCCTTGCTATTGGCATATATGTCTATGATTTCAAAATCAGAAACAACAGTTGTAAACTGGGTGCTATACTTAAGTCCCCTTCTGATATGCAAAAGCGAAAATTGAACTTTCACATGTTAATAGCTGCTGGACTGAAAACAGGCAGAAACTAAGTGCTAAAAACTGCAATATTTGTATTTGACAAGTAAACCCTCCAGCCAGCTTAATGTATAGAAGCATCCCATTCCAAAATGAAGATGTTGGGATAGACCTTGGAACATTGGAAGATAGCTCCCTCTCCTTTGATCTTCGTGTTGCAACAGTAGTCAGGAAATTCTCCTATCAGGAACAAATGATTGCAAAGGGTATTTCCTCTTGATCCAAAGAAGTCCTTATCTCCTCAATATTCTGCACTGATAAGGCCTATCATAGAATACAATGCCTCCTTTTGAGTGTATCTTACTAAACATATCAAGTAATTGATGAGACCCCAAAGGTTCCTCACAAAAACATCATGGTACTAAAGCACCTGAGTCCCTGTATTCAGTTTTTTTTCACAGCTAAGTTTTTTTTTGGTTGCCATACTGCAGCCTACATTCCTATCAAATTACATTAGAAAAGTACAGCATTTCTGAAAAGTTTTACTTTAAAAAAGCAGCCTGTAGGGATAGATTGTGCTGGGTTGCTAGCCTCCGGGCTACCATAGCCAGTCTACAAAGAAGTAGACTTTGGTTCCTCCATATTTGTTTAAATATCACATTACTGTGGTGTTTTCTGTGATTACTTGTAGGAAGCATAAAACATAAAGATATTTATTAGAGCCATCATTTCTTTAATGTTCATTTGTTTCAGTCTGACTTGCTTGTTCCATGGACCCTGAACTTTCTCCCCCTTGGAAACAGCCTCACTGCCATTCCTTATTGAAATATTGTTTGCCTGTGCTTTGCTGAGACTGTTTATTCTGCTTTTTATAAAAGGATCCTGAACTGGAATGAAAGTTGCTATTATTCAAACTTCTCAAACAACAGATTGCACTAAAGATGTCTTTTGTAAACAAACAAAAACTAATTGGCGCAAAAAGGCCATACAGCACTTATGAGAAGTAAGACATGTTTAATCTTTTGTTGTAGAACCTGATGAAGCATATGTGAAAATGTGTTTGTTCTTTACATTTTTTATTAAACATATTTTACTTCTCCTGAATGGCGTATGGCACTTTTGGTCAAATTAGTTAAAGTTTCTGTTGTATCTTAGTATGAGGGTGGTTGAAAACTCTGAAAGACGTCCTGACTTTACATTCCTCTTTCATCAAATTTTGTAAGGGCTTCAGAAGAGGATTTGCCAAATAATACTGCTATATCTAGAGCAGCACTCATTAGCTCAGCTTTACCATTCTCTGGTAAATTCTGGGAGCATAGCCAGCTAAACTTCATCACTGACCCATTAGTACTTTCTCTACTGACAGCATCAACAGTGTCATAAAAACATTTCAAAGTGTTTGAGTACCTGAGACATAGAAGAGTTTAAAGAAATCAGCAATCTGAGAAAGGATATCCATGGCAGTGCAGCAGTAGCATTGTTGCCTCACAGCAAGAGGTTGTCCCATTTGGTTCTCGGCTGGAGTAAGGGGAGTGCCTTCTGTGTGGAGTCTGCATGTCCTCCCCGCGGTTGGGTGGGCATTCAAAAGACATGCGTAAATGGGCGTACCTTCGTTGAAGGTTGAACGTCGAGCTGGCACCTCAGCATTCGTCAAAATCTACTGCCAATCATTAGCGGACCGGAGTTCCGCTGTGGCGACTCCTAACTGGGAAAAGCCGAAAGACAACATTAGTCTCTGAGAAAGGAAGAGTAGCAGTTAACTTTCTCATATTATCAAAAGAAGCCATCAGAAACATGGACATGTGACCCAGATAATTAACTATTCTGAAGGCCGAGGTAGAAGGAAAAACTTTCTTCCCAAGTCAAACACTTTCACATTGTTGTCAGAAAGAACAGGGTTTGTTGGCAAAAAAATTCTTGGTAAAAGAAGGTTTTGCCAAGAAAATCAATGCAAGGCCTGAAACAAGTTTTGAAAAGAGAAATCTGTGGGCCTGAACCATATATGATTTATTAGTCCTTTTGGGGAGAAGAGGCTGATAGTCAGGCAAACTGCTGGCTGCCAGGAAAGCATCATGTAACGCTAGCAAGGCTGAATCAAGAGCTGCAGTCTGTGGAAAATCCACCTGTCATAAGACAAAATACCTTTTCTGGGATTCTGGGATTTCTTTTTGTTTCCACTGAAACAACTCTTGCTTTCTGACTGTAGTATCAGGAAAAGGTAAGTCTTCATTGGTGAAATCTGAAGAAAAAAGTTTTCTCAGAACCTGATTTTCTTCCAGTGGCTTATCCATTTGAGAAACATAGTCTATATCTAATTCCTGTCACTCAGACAGAGAATCAAAATCTGAGAAAGAGGAAAACTGTTTTTTTTTTTTAATTCTGGGAAGAATCAGAATGTAAAAACTGAAAAGCTTGAAACAAGCCTTTAGCAAAGATTGTACACTGTTCATTTTCCATCTCATATGAAAAGGCAGAAGAAAAATGCCTGTCTGTTAACCTTTTCCTGGGACACCCCCAGAAAAAGATTGAGCTGATGATGGGCCCTTTCCCTGGAGTCAAACTTGATAGGCCAGCTTCAGGACAGAGCATCAATCATTTCCACCAATGACACTGACAAGTGTAGCTTTCTCTTGCCTGAAGAGGACAGACCAACAGACGCAATGTGCATGTCTCCCAGCCTTAAGAGGTTCTCAAGGAGCACCACCAGACAAACGAGAGAAATTTATGAGAAACCCCAGGCATCTGAAACATTCATAGCAGAATTACTCACTGGCTGTTAAAGCAAACAAGAATCCAGACTGAAGACTCCCTTACAACTTCCTTCTTCTTGCAGATGGGGGAGGGAAGAATCAAACAGCTCACAGCCTGATCCATGTTCTACCAAAAAAGTAATAGATAGCAGGTAGTGGAGCCTTATCGAGTCTGTGCTACAACCTGACCTGAAAATGTGAACTTTTGTGGTTATACTTTTAATGACAGCCCACAAAACCTCTTGTAATAGCCACAAGCTATACAGAACAGTACCCCCCCCCCACAGGAAAAATAGTAATTTGAAAATAACTTTCCTACAGGAGATTCTGAGCTGAAAGCATAAATTAAAAGGTTTTTTTTTTTTTTATGACAACCTCTAAAAACATCAGTTCTAGCTACTAGTAATAATTTCTAACAGAACAGAATATGTTTTCTTCACAAAGGTGTATAAAGTGGAAGGTTTTTCCCAATGGGGTGCTTTTCTGCAGTCTTTTTGAAGGGTTAGCCTACAGATAATCATTTAACACCTATGGAGAAGAGCATACTTTGGCAAGAAAGTTCTAATGATTTGGCACCCTAACCACTGACTTTATACTACTATTTTTGAGCTGTTCCACATTTAGGGTGCATGGAAGGTGTTCTTAAAATTTGGAAGCTGGCCAGTTGTCATATCCTTGGCAGGTTAGAGCCAATATAGGTTAGACTACTACAACAGTGATACAGTGATGAATGTTATACTGATATGTTGTTGAAATAAATAGTTTTGCTAACAATGTTTACTTGTTTAGTTTTTCAAAAATGTTAATCTATACATCTCAGGCATGTGATAGTCTACTCAAGAATTATAAGTCTTTGATCTGAGTTACAGTACCAACATATTTGTAAGATATTTACAACATTAATTTGCACCTATTTATACAATCATTTTATCACGTGTTATCCTCATTACAACACACACTAACGGATTTGTAGTGCAGTCACCAGTGATGCAAGAAATAGAGAAATTCAGAAACTTGTATTAAAGGATGTTTGAAAAACACTTTACAGAATCATACAGGAAATTATTCTTCCAAGATATAGCTGCTTCTTAGATACAGACAAGTTATTATACCACAGTCGTATAACAAATATAAGTGAGATGGTGTGTTAAAGGGTCATATTTAAAGTTTTAGGTTTAGAAGCTGTTATTAATTCCATTTTTTATAAATTTAATTTCCAATTTCTTTAGACAGGTACAGGGACAAGTAGGGGAACATTTTCTTTGTGTATTTCTGTACCTTTTCATAACTCAGAGCCACAGAGAAATATTAAGGAAATATGTAGTTTTAGCATTAAGAGTACTCGTAAGTTCAACGGTACAGTTAAATATATATTCTATTGATCTGTTTCTTTGGTCTTCTAATCACACTCTAAATTTAAATGCAGCCACTCAGTGTGAGTAGCTTTAGAAACAACTGAGCTATCCTTTGCAACGTAAATAGGACATGTTGGAGGGAGACTATGTCAGAGACTGCCCCTCCCCTGGAACAGGCTTCTCATCCATGTGAAACAGAGTTCTTCACTGCATTCATCCAAAAGAAACTTGGATTAGTAAACAGATAATCATAAATTTACCCCTGGTCTGCCACCTACGTTAGAAAGAAGAAGCTGGTAAATTCTTGATCATCCATACCATAACTATTCCCTCAATAAAATGAGTGCTAGCAAATCTCTCAAATATATCTGGGAAGCATGCCTAGGCTTGAAAAGACTCTTTACAGTAATTAGCCTAGTAATTACCTACGAACCTATGAGTGGATTGTGGTCAGTGCTAACAGAAGGCTGAAGTTTATTGCCAGTAGTGTGACCTTCATACATGATAATGCCGTTTCCTGTTGAAAGGGGATTAAAATGGCCTTAAATAAAACACTGCTTGCTTCTGAGGGGTACACTGGAAAAGGAACATAAACCTAACAAAAATTATACATTTCTGTTTCTAATCAGCCTGACCACTTAATGTGTTGTATCTTAACTGTATGTGATGGAGGATTCCACTGACTCTTGCTTCGCTTGTGAGAAACATTGCATCACTTCAACTGTAGTCTGTTCTTGCCAACTATCTTTCTACATACCTGATATTCTGCTGCTATATTTGTGAATGCTGCTTCTCAAGACAATGCTGTCTGCTAATAAAGTTGTCAATGGGGGGGCTCCCTATTGAAATGTCAGCACTCTGAGTGCCACGTACTGAAACACCAAAAAAAAGACCAAAAACACAAAAGAAGAGTGAATCTAAAATGTCACTCTTCTCCTTAAAACATCTTTTTTGCTGGGGGCAGCCCACCCTTCGTCCCACATGTGGGGAGCAAGCCCCCCCCGGAACCCCGAACTTATATATAACAAGTCTGAGATCACCATACCTCAGAGAAAAGGGAATATTCTGAGAAATGGCATCTCTGACTTAGAATATACAAATCCAGTCTTTCGGTCATTCAGTTGGCATGCTTCAGGACTCATTCTAGTGGGTTCTAACATTTCAACCTCTTACCCTTACCCAGTGAGACTCATAGCAGCTGTCAATGGTGGTGATGTTGATGGTCCTGTGTCATTGGCTGTAACTCTTTCACAGGGGCGGGCATAGGTTATACTGTTATTGGCTGTACTTGATTTTAGCTTACTGTAGAATTCAGTATTTCTTTTGAGACTGGTTACACCTCTGAGAGTGTGACATTTCCTAGCAATCTTGGGAGATAGTGCTGTGATTCTGGTTGGCTGTAACTGTTCTGCTTTGGCCCTGTTATCACAGGGGGATTTCATTTATTTATTTATTTATTTATTTTTTGTGAGTGGAGCATAAAAAGAAACTAACATTATACCAGAGTTAAAATCTGATAATGAACCTGGACATTACAATTGATAATGTTAGAGTCACTATCAACATAGCACTTGTGTTAGATCAGGAGTACTTTAGTTATGAAGAATACTGAAACCTTCACAAATGTCTTCCATTTTACATTTAAATTCTGGACATTTAACTCTTTCAGTTGTTGAGGATTGGAGTTGTTCTTGTACAATGCAGTCCATCATTCAGTTTGATTGTTTTTCTTATTTTACTGTTTGTACTACTTCTCAAAAAGTCGGCTATAGCCAGTATGTGGAAACTGTAGTTCCTTCTCTAGCAGAGACTGTACTTTGCTAGAAGAGTTGACAGTTCTCTGTCTTTGTGATTAGTTCTGCTCAATCCTCCTATGCTTTTAGATCATTTAGATTCCACTTAGTAGGCTTTACACATAATAAAACTGTACGCACTTTTTAATTTTAAGCCATTCATAACTTAGGTGATAGTGGCAAGAGTTACTCATTTACGACTGGTACAACAAACTTATAAATGAAACTTGACTAGCTGTTTTTGTATCCCAGTGAATGTGAGACATACAAACAAGTGATGATGGTATGTACTTATCTGCTGCTTTAGATTCTACTTATATTATTTCTCTGCTCCTGCATCCTCAGTAGTAAGGCTGCACAAAAAATGTCAAAAATGTGATGGTTCTGGAAATATTCCATCCCAATAGCCTTCATGTGGTTCATATACAGTACATATTGGTGTCTTCACTGACAGAGAGCATCAGTTCTGCATCCCTCACAATTTATCCTTAAGTCCCTGGTCATCAATTCTTGTAGTAGTTGTATAAGAATATCTTTTACCAAGTCCATCACAATAAACATTTCAGGCTGAACTATGTCAGTCGTGGCTGCAGTATCTTTCTCATGACACCATTCTTCATCATCATCTGCAGTAAAATCAGGATTGTCAACATGACGTTGTTTGAATAAAATGATCTAATAATTTCACTATTTCACAGTCCATCTGATTATTCTCTAGTGGTGAAGGATTCAGAGGCTACTGTCTTCTGTGACATACCTACAGAAGCAAAAGAACATACACCTCACAGACCACTGGACATAGGCATGCATTTATAAGCTATGAAAAGAGTAGGGTAATGCCTTCTGCTAACATCATTTTTTTTATTACATGTCTATGGACATGCCCAAACGTGTCCTGGCATCTCAGATGTATACGTGCCATTAAGAAGTACGGAAGGCTATCACAGAGGGACCTTCTTGGGCAGGACCACCACTAAAAGTATGGAAGACTAGCACTGTCTGACCTTCTAGAAGCAGGACTTCTGATAAAAGTACAGAGGACTATTGCAGATGGACCTTCAGTGAGGGACTTCCGCTTAAAATAGTGATGGGGCGGTACTTATGACCATTAGATTTTTTGACATTTTGTATGTACCGTAACCACTATCTTATGTTAAACCCTTTCATTTGCAGCGATGAAATAGTTTAATATCACTTGTGGTATAAATAAAGTTCTATAGTAATTCAGTTATAGATGCAGACTTCTGCCTGTAACCACTTTTTGCTGTACAGTATAAGACTTGCTGGTCTCATTCCTACTCAGCTTTGCATGGAGTTCTTTCCATTAGTCATGTTTTGATATCTGCTTATAATTTAGCTGTACCTCACTGGGATGTCATTATAGCACTACAGCTGCCATCCCTTCTTGGACAGTCCTTTCCTCAGACTCCAAGTTAATCAGGAGCAGCAGTAAGCTCATAATAAATGAACAAATTGCTATTCATAGTCAGTATCATGGCATAGAGGGATGAAGCCCTAAACCCTAGATAACCGATCTGCTGGAGATGTTGGTGTGAACTCCAGTAACTGCAGATCTTGGTGAGTCAGTGGGTAGATATTGTAGGCTAAACTTTGCTAACTGGAAAAGCAAGGATGCTGCCTAAGCCACACTTTATTTGCATACAGTCACTTACAATTAACTGTCACAGCTGTGGAAAGTGGAGGCTATACACACACACACGAGTAGGGTCTAAACACACACAGACACACACACATGAGTAGGCTTATACACACACAGACACACACACAGACACACAGACACACACACACACACACACACACACACACACACACACACACACACACACACACACACACACACACACACACACACACACACACAAGGTGGGCCTAAACTCATACAAACACACACACACAAGTAGGGCCTAAACAGAAATAGTCACAAACACGAGTAGGCCTACCCACACACACACACACACACACACACACACACACACACACGCACGCGCGCGCGCACACGAGTAGGGCTTATACACACAGACACATGCACGCACTTCAACTTTCCAGTCTGCCGCAGTATAGTGTCCGTCCCTCAATTTCTGGTCATATGTCATACCACAACTCAGTTATCTATTAAAGCTATTCCACTTTTAGAGACAGGGCCACCCAGCAATGGGAAAATGCTGGTGTTTACTCCAGGATATGATAGTTCCTGAGCTCAGACATAATCATAGGCCAGTGAACATGCTAATAATGATTGCTGATCTCTGCCCACACAGAGAAACAGAGCATGTGTATATACATGTATTTGTCTTTGTGCGTGCATGTGTGTGTGTGTGTGTGTGTGTGTGTGTGTGTGTGTGTGTGTGTGTGTGTGTCATACCTCTCAATCTCTTAACACAAGGTGTTTACTCACATGTCTATCTCTGCAACAGCCACAGCATAAAAACGTTTACCTTTACTTACTTATTCTCAGGGTTTACTTCACGTTTTCTTGTGTAATATGCATATTGTGTATATGTGGCATGATTCACCATGAATTGTTTCTATATTTTTTCCAAACAAAATGAGGTAATAACTACTTTCTTTCAGAGGCAAGGTGGGGTGTGGATGTGGTATGCTTCAAGGTGCAGAAGCAGTATATATTAGCAGACAAAGTTCAGGGTATCCTTTAAGTCTTGCATTTCAGGTTATATCACATCCTATTACAGCAATCAATTTAAAGACACATGTCTATCACCTTGACCAAAGCAAAGAATGAGCAAACACGATAGTATTTACGTTAACTGGCTTCAAATAAAGATCTCAGATACTTCAGGCTAGTAAATACAGAAAAATATCAGATTTTACAAAATATATTCTTAAAGTAATGAGGAAGCATTGCAGCCTCCAAATTCAAATTCATACTGAAATAAAAGGATCAGAATATAAATATGTTACTGTCAGGTCTAATTCCATTAGGAATTTTATGACCATCAAGAGTATATTTAAAGATAAGAGTACATAATAGCTGCTGCTGTGCTGATGTGATAAAGCTGGAAAACTTTTATTTTTTGGGTACATATATGCTCACACACACACACACACACACACACACACACACACAGATTTGTGTTTGGAGCTTTTGAGTTGTTAGTAGGATATTTTCACAATAAAGGTGCTTTGATTCTGACCTGACATACATATTAGCTTTTCATACAGGAAGCAAGAAAACAAGAAACAGACATACTAAGACTCTAATATGACAGTTGTAAGATCTGCCCAGTTATATGTTGTTCTGTGCCGTAGCCACGTAAACATCACAGAGTTTCTAATTAGACTTTTTATAGCAGGTAAAATGGCTTGCCTGAAATGATTGTTTAAAACATTTAAAAGCCTTCGTGGATGTAACCTGGACAGCGGTTTTATTGTTCTATAAGCAGTGCTTAAAGGGTCATCTTCCTTGGTCCATTTTCCCCAAGCCTTCTTGCATTTTATAAATGTTTATAGTTCACCTTTTTACCTGGAACACCAGCATCATGTGACTATTTTATCTTTATGTTGAGCTTTGTTTATACTGTCAATATTATGGTGTGCATGTTTCTGTGTATGGATGATGTATATGTTTATATTTTATACATGTTATATATTTACATAAAAATTGTTTATACTTTTGAGCAAACAGTTGAATTAGTTCTCAGAGTAATGATTCCAGTGAGAACATTATTCTTTGTTAAGATATTTTCCTGCTTTATGTCCTAGTCCTAATAACACTGGTAACTATAGTTACCTTATTCTAGGCCTGAGTTACTGTGCCATTATTAAATATGCATGAAGTTTCAAGCTGTCCCACAAACCCCAGATGGTGCCTTTATGTATCAACTACACTGAGGCTTGTAGAGGTCAGTCTGTGAATAGCGAGATCTGCCTGGAATTGGGTGATATTTACTTGACAAGGCAATTAGCCAGCAGTAACTCAGAAGAGACACAGTAATGCTTTCGAGTTGGAGAAAACATTCAAATATATTCTAACATTCAGGCCATGCCTTCAGTGAAAGCAGTGCCATTAACAATCCCAAGTGAAGAAAGTATTTATACTAGGCCAGCTCCATGTTTCCAGAGGTTGGGCTTTCTCTGAAATCTCTTCTGAAAGGAATTGCAAAAAAATGTTGCCTTAACATTTAAGTAGCAGTCATTTAATGAACATGTTAAAAAAATTAAAAAGTGTTTTTGCTTTTACCTCTTGTTACAATATGCCAACCAGCCCTTCCTTACCACTACCAATATTCACCTTAAACCATTTTATCTTGACTGCCATTAAGTGTTAGCTTAACTCCAAACTAAATGTGCATCTTTGTATACTGACAACAAAGCAGAGGGAATGTGACAGTTGATTACTTCTAGTCTTAATAGATAGTTACTACTGTTGATAATTTTATATTGAAACAGGTTCTATACCTTCTCTGTGGAATAGCTGAATTACACTGCATTTGTTTAATGAAAATAGGAGAGAATAATAGAATTTAACTATCTACCACCCCCTTCTTACTGTCTTCTCCATTTCTTGTTCTTTCCCATGACTTTTTGAATGACTCTGAGGAAGTATTCACCAACACATATTCTGGTAAGCTCTTATAGGGGTCCAGAACCCTATACATGAAGAAGTGCTGCCACCCATCCAAGGAGTGCTGTCCCTACAGTATGCTGCCTGTGCCCGCCCCCCCACCAATTATCATTTATTGTAGATTAAAAAGTTAGGTACTTGTGCGCGAAGTGGCTTCCATATAAAGATGTGGAATAAATCCAAGTTGCAATTCAGTTTCAGGTATTCAGTCAAAAAAACTTCTCCGATGTAAATCCAAATTATTTATTGTGCACGAACAGACAAAACAGAGGACAAAGATAAGCGCTTTCACTAAAGTTAGCTTCTTCAGATCATTACATTCTCACTTTACGTTAGTGTTTTATATAGTGTTCTCATTAATTGTTAATTAGATAATTTATATCAATAAAACAATTTCATAAAAAGAGAGGGAAAATGATACATTTAAATGTTTAAAAGTGAAACGTCATTGCAGAGCATCTTGAAAACACCAAGTATCAATTATATACTGTGCTATATTAAAACATTCAAACACATTCAGAAATTATTAAAAAACTGTTAAAAACATATTCAGAACTTTTAGAAACATTGGAGAAAATCAAGCTTTGCTATACAAAAAAGCCATTAGACCATGAATATGGAATGTTCATATGGAACATAAATTCCTATGATGTTATTATATATTCTATCATCCTGCATGAATGGATGGCCTCGATTGATGTGATACTGGTTTAGATACATATTATTGGAGCCGTGGTACTATCTTCTATAGATCAGTGTCTCATAACATTTGATTCCGAATAGGATGTGATAAAACATATTAGAATAATATATATAAAAATATATATAAAGGACGTTGAATATAAGAGCTCATGTGTATTAATAGATATTTAAATGGAGATGTGAATATAAATATATATATAAAAATCTATAAATATCATTACTGAATATGTAATAATATATAATAAAAACTTAATAAAACATATATATATTTTATGACCAGTATGTCTGTGCATAAGATGTTACATGTATGTATATATATATATGTAAATGTAGTTTGTAAATGAAGATGTAATGAATGTGAAACCGGTTGATATTGGAGACTTGATGTATATATGTGTATGCTTATAACCAATACGTATGTGTGTGGAGTGTAATATATATAACCGTTATTATGATGTCACATATGTCGAGTGTCGACTATGTATAAATATGGTTTTATGAGTGACGTCCAGATATGTATATACACGAATGGCTGTATAGAGATGTGTACGTACGTTAAAATGTATAAAATATATCAATATAAATATGTATGATGGTGAATGATAATGTGTAGAAAAATCTATCGTTGTGTAGAAAATGTTATGTGTATGAATATATAAATATATAAATAAATAAATAAATATATAAATATAAATACGAATATGTGAAATACTGTATAAAATATTAATATATTAATATAAATATGTCTAAAAATGTATATTGTACTTGAATAATTTTATGGTGGGTGAACTAAGATAAAAAATGAAAACTGTATAAATATATGGACATAAATCACAAAGGTATGTCTCAAGATGTGTCTATGTATAGATATGTAAATGTAATAATATTGTGGTAGGCTATGTGTGGGAGCATAGAGTTCATAATATCTTAGATGGGGGGTGGGTGGGTAAAAATGATGAAAAAGAATCAGTTAGTGTATAAGTATGTATATATTGGGATATGAATGCCCTAGTGTATGATATAGGAAAGTATAAGTATATGAATGTGAGAATGAGTATGGACTATTGCATTATTTAATATGTCTTCTTTGTTTTAGGTATGGTTTAATCGATGCCCTCTCGTTCAAACCATGTCCTCTATCAGCTCTTAATAAAATGATCCAACCACTCTCCTTATTTTCGGTATGACATCTTATATCTCCTCCCCTTGGGTTTGGTGTTATAACCTCTAAAACCCTAAATGTAAAAGTGTGTTGTACACCTGCTTCCATGACATGTTTCGCTAAAGCATTATTAGTGTTTAGCTTTCTGATATTGTAGCAGTGTTCCCTCATCCTGTCCCGTAGGCATCTGTTGGTTTTGCCCACGTAGAAGGATGAGCATATCGAGCACACTGCTAGATAAACTACGTGGCATGTCATGCAGTTGGCATTTACATTCATAATAATTTCTTTGTTGAGGTCAGGGTGTATGAAGACAGGGTCAACATTGATTAATGTACAAAAGTTACAGTTACCACAGGGCATTGTGACATTTATAGTATCAGAATCCTTTTTATATGTGTTGTGACATAAAATCCTTTTCAAATTCATTTTATTCCTATATAAAAATGTGGGTCTTTCACCTACTATATTCTTTATGTCATCGTCAATGGTTAAAATGTCCCAATATTTATTTATAATGAGTCTAATTTCATCATTGTCTCTAGTATAGAAAGTTGGGAACTTGACCTTGTTTGAACCGTCTTTGGTGCTCATATTAGCTGTGTTGGCTGGTCCAAAATAGGGTGCACCTCTAGTTTCCCTTATTTCAGATGTTATTTCTAAGTGTTCTTTAATTTCATTTGGTTTATAACCCCTTTCTATTAGTTGGTTTCTTAACTCATCCAAGTCCCTTTCTAAGCCTAATGCATTAGAATTCATCCTGGACATCCTTAGAGCCTGTCCTTTCATAACATTTTTAAAAACATATGTGGGATGCATGCTAGTTCTAAATAGCAACATATTTCTGTGACAATTCTTTCTAAAAACTCCAGTGTTGATCAATCCACATGGTAATTTTTCAATAAATAAGTCCAGAAATTCAATTCTAGTCTCATTGTATTGTGTTGTAAATTTAAGGCACTCAGTTAAATCATTGATTATTACAATGAAATCTTTCAAAGCATTCATACTACCTTTCCATAAAATAAATAAATCATCTACAAAGCGCCTATAAAAAGTCACATTGGATTTAAACAGAGAATGGTGAAATAATGTTACCTCTTCCCAATAGGCTAGAAACATGTTGGCGTAGCTATTTGCACATGGAGTGCCCATAGCTACGCCTTCACATTGTCTATAAACATTGTTGTTAAACATGAAAGCATTGTTTTCCAAAATTAATTCAAGAAAATGTGTTATAAGATCAATGAGAACTTCAGAGTAATCACTGTGCTTTCTGAGATAGCATGCTACATAATGTAAACCTAGTTCATTCGGAATTATTGTAAATAATGATTGGACATCAAGTGTGACTAGTATTAATTCATCTATAACCGTACAATCCTTTAATTCATCATAAAGATCTGTTAAAAAATGTTTAGAATCTCTTAAAACATATTGATTATTATTTAAAATACATCTTAAGTGTTTCTCAATAAAAACCGAAATATGCTCAGTCACCCATCCTTTCCCAGAAACGATGGGTCGCATCGGTGGGTCAGTGTAACTTTTGTGGATTTTAGGTAGACCCTGTATGATGGGAATGGTGGGTGAAGGTATATATAAGTATTCATATAGGTTTTTATCAATTAATCCACTTTTAAAAATATCAGTTAATACATCATGAACATAAATACACATAGTGTTGATAGAGTTCATACACTCCTTCTTATAGAATTTGTCATGCAACATTGTATTCATTTTATATACATAGTATTCTGTATCTAAAATCACTATTCCAGAACCTTTGTCAGCTGGTCTAATAGTAATACTGTTATCATTTTTTAGTTTATTCAAACTGGCTCTCTCATTATAAGTTAAATTATTAAATCTTCTCTTCTTGTTTGGAGCAGATTTGTTACTAGTGTAGAATTTATGGAGCTCTTCTTCTGTTAATTTAAAATAAGTTTCAACTAAAGGATGATTATTTGGTATGAAATCACTTAGATTTTTGAAGCTGAACTGTTTCTTTACATTGGTTGGTGTATCTGTCATTTCAGGATTAACATCAGGTTTAAATAAATATTTCAACATTAGGTTGCGACAAAACACTTTAAGATCCCTTACTGTGTCTATCACACTACTATTAGTGTGTGGGATGAAATTTAATCCCTTGTTCAAAAGCTTAACTTCATCATTTGTTAAATCAATGCTAGATAAATTAAAAATTAAACCTTGTGGTTGTTGTTCCACATTTTCTTTATAGTTGTGTGATGAAGGGATTCCCCCGATGATTTCCTTTTCTGCCTCCCCCTGCTCATTGATCTGGACCTCCTCTGGTCCTTGTCCTGGCATATGGCTAAAGGGAAGGACAGATCAATGTGTGAGCCTGTAGTGATGACATTATCTTGTGTTTTAGGTTTTACAATGGGAGTAGTTATAGACTTATCTTTACTGTTAATATTGGTGATGTTGACATTTGGATATAAGTTAGTATTATTGGCGGTCCCCTCATGCGTTATATGTATAACGTCTGAGGAGTCATTGCAGTCCGTAGTTACATCATTCTCAACTGTGATATTATTATCTAAGCTGGCTGATACATTACTAGTAACAACATGTGGGTTAGCATCATTTTTCTTGTGTGTTACATTATTCCCTGATGTGTGTAAGGTTCTGGGTTTATCTGTTGGAAAATTATCATTAGTAAATATTGTTTTCCTCTGAGTTTTGTCAATTTTTGGGGTAGAATTCCTGCCATTAGTTGTCTGTTGATTTCCTCTGGTTTCATTATAGTTATCTATATTGTTGCTTATTCTTTCACTCATATATCCTGTTGTATTATCATTCCTAACAGAGTTGTCATTATAAAAAGTATTTCTGGGCCAGGTGAAGACATTCCCTGATCTAAAATCCCTAAAATCTCGGGATACTTTTGTCTTTTTTTGTTGGAATAATTTATGTTCGTATGCTGATATACAATCTAGCATATTATCAAACAAACCACTAACAATATTGTCAGGAAATTACATTTACATATCTATACATAGACACATCTTGAGACATACCTTTGTGATTTATGTCCATATATTTATACAGTTTTCATTTTTTATCTTAGTTCACCCACCATAAAATTATTCAAGTACAATATACATTTTTAGACATATTTATATTAATATATTAATATTTTATACAGTATTTCACATTTTCGTATTTATATTTATATATTTATTTATTTATTTATATATTTATATATTCATACACATAACATTTTCTACACAACGATAGATTTTTCTACACATTATCATTCACCATCATACATATTTATATTGATATATTTTATACATTTTAACGTACGTACACATCTCTATACAGCCATTCGTGTATATACATATCTGGACGTCACTCATAAAACCATATTTATACATAGTCGACACTCGACATATGTGACATCATAATAACGGTTATATATATTACACTCCACACACATACGTATTGGTTATAAGCATACACATATATACATCAAGTCTCCAATATCAACCGGTTTCACATTCATTACATCTTCATTTACAAACTACATTTACATATATATATACATACATGTAACATCTTATGCACAGACATACTGGTCATAAAATATATATATGTTTTATTAAGTTTTTATTATATATTATTACATATTCAGTAATGATATTTATAGATTTTTATATATATATTTATATTCACATCTCCATTTAAATATCTATTAATACACATGAGCTCTTATATTCAACGTCCTTTATATATATCTTTTATATATATTATTCTAATATGTTTTATCACATCCTATTAGGAATCAAATGTCATGAAACACTGATCTATAGAAGATAGTACCACGGCTCCAATAATATGTATCTAAACCAGTATCACATTAATCGAGGCCATCCATTCATGCAGGATGATAGAATATATAATAACATCATAGGAATTTATGTTCCATATGAACATTCCATATTCATGGTCTAATGGCTTTTTTGTATAGCAAAGCTTGATTTTCTCCAATGTTTCTAAAAGTTCTGAATATGTTTTTAACAGTTTTTTAATAATTTCTGAATGTGTTTGAATGTTTTAATATAGCACAGTATATAGTTGATACTTGGTGTTTTCAAGATGCTCTGCAATGACGTTTCACTTTTAAACATTTAAATGTATCATTTTCCCTCTCTTTTTTATGAAATTGTTTTATTGATATAAATTATCTAATTAACAATTAATGAGAACACTATATAAAACACTAACGTAAAGTGAGAATGTAATGATCTGAAGAAGCTAACTTTAGTGAAAGCGCTTATCTTTGTCCTCTGTTTTGTCTGTTCGTGCACAATAAATAATTTGGATTTACATCGGAGAAGTTTTTTTGACTGAATACCTGAAACTGAATTGCAACTTGGATTTATTCCACATCTTTATATGGAAGCCACTTCACGCACAAGTACCTAACTTTTTAATCTACATTGTACTTTTAATTAACAGGTACTTGGTGCGTTAATCTGTTGGGCCGTTATCTTTTTTACCTACAATTATCATTTATTGTTGAGGATAGCTCCTTTCTAGCTGCCTAACACAATCTTGTTTACACATATCATGCACCTTGTATCTGTTCTGGTCCCAGGTGTGAGGGGCTCTATGTCCTCTTGTGTCTTTTCATATTACTCCCCCTCTGTTCTATGCACTATTGTGGTGACTTTCCACTGGGCTCCTTCCAGTAATCTCATATACTCTGCTAGTATGACATCCAGAACACTACACAATACTCAAGGTGATGCCTGACCAGGGCAGGGCCCAACAAGTTTAGCAGAAGTAGAAGCTATTTGCGTCTGATGTTTATCCCTATGGGGTTCCACTCTTGTATTATGTTAGTTCAATATCATTGCTTTGGAAAGAGTTATTTCACTCCTCAAAAGCATCTTTTGGCTTACTGGTAATTGCATAGTTTATAAAAATGTAAAGTTAAAAAAAATCATGGATGTATGCATGTTTTATGTTCATTTCATTATACTGCTGGAACAGTCCATAACTGCAGTGCTGTAGAATTGTAAAGTTTTAGGCAGCTTCATATGCTCAAAATTCATAGAAAAAAAAAACTTTATGCTAGTTTGCCTAATTACATTAGCTATGTGCCGCTCTTCATTGGTGTTCCCATCTATTAAGTTCATAGCTACTTATTAAGCTTTTGATCTGTGAGGATCTTAAGAGGCCTAATCTTACTTTACCATGATAGTTTTTGACCCTTATATTTTGCATACAAATAACCCAGAGATTGGCTGAACAAGAATATGTTGGGACATTTAAATGATCCCCCTATTCCTGAGGGACAGTGGTGCTAAAACTTAGATTAATTTGCAGTTACCCAGCCATTAATCCAAATTACAGTGGAGGAAAGCTCCACAGAAGTGGTATTTTCTGTGATGCAAACCTATCCCTCCAACAAGTTCAAGTCATGTTGCAAAAGAGAGATTGACATCTCTTGAGCAGGTATTTATAATATGTGAATGTGTGATATATCTGACAGAAGAGGGGCTGTTCTGTATTGTTTAGGTAGTTCCCAAATTTCTGGATGGTAAACAATAACAGACATATAAAGAAGGTCATAAGAAGTCAGGGAATAGTTCTATCTGGACTACAGTGCTGGGATTATGAAGTGATAGAAAATTATGTGGATGATGTAATTATCCTTGTAGTTTATACATGCCATTATGTTTATTATGTCGTATCAAGATTAATAAAGGTGATAAAATGCACATCTACAGTTAGCTCTGAGGCTGGTATCAAGAGAATAAAGGTTTTGACCTTGACCTTAAGCTGGTTTCACAATCCTTTCCCATTAAGGTCATATTACAAATAATTTTGCATTTACAAGGCACAGAACTGCTATGCCAATTTCCTTCTTGGATATTTGTTTACTGCTATCATTATTTTTAATCTATTTTTATTCTTCCAAGGATGGTACTTGAAAATCACCTTGGGCCTACAAGGCTGGAATACAGCTTTTCCAACTAACTGTTTTCCGGTTTTGTCATAGTCCATCACTATTTCAAGCAATGAATTTTTCATAATAAACTACTTTTGTGAAAAATCCCTTTTTGCAAAATTATTCAGAATACATTTTTCATGTTTCCATCTCCTGTTTTATTATTTTAACTATTTAATATGCCAGTAATATATACATTTCAACAATCTTTCCCTCCTCATACCTTTCCCAAAACAGCCATCCCTTTCTTTACCTTCTTTCAGTTTTGTCTGTTTTTTTATCTAACCCTATGCACTTCCCTAGCTGAACATCAATTCCTTCAATAACTTAACTGTTGTGTTTAATGCCCCCCCCCCTCCAGCTCCCTACGTCACCCTTGGCCCATTCTTTTCTGTCAGAATTAATCTCTCACTGCTTTTCCCTTTCCATTTAAATCGTATTTCTCATGTCTCTGGTATCCTTATGGCAAATACCCCAAATATTAATCCCTGAAGCTGACTGTCCCCATAACCTTTCTATTTAACATAGTTTATCTCTGACCCTGTCATTAAGCCATTCATTTTATGTATAAATAAGTCCAGTACATATCTACTGTCAATCTCTGTTGTCTTCTTACAGCTTTCATGTCACTATTATTACAATATTGCTTCATTCATTTAGTCATTCACACTTCACAAAGATTAACCAATACACAAAGTATATTCATTAAAAATCCAACAGGAATTCACAAAATGGGCCAACTAAAAAAAGTGTCTGAGTATAACCCTAAACTACAATATCTCCTTCTAACCACACACTGAAGTACAACATAATGCATGAGTTCAGTTGAAAGTCTCTAACAGAATAGCCTGTTTGATCACTGTATATGAGCTGTATGTTTAAATGTACTACTTCTGAAACAAAATATGTGATGCCAATCATTTATATGCCATCTCTTCAAAACATTCTTTGGTTTATTAACCTACACTACATAGAATAAAGTGACTACCAGCAACCAGTAGGACTCATAAGTTCATAGGTTCATAGGAGATTACTAGGCTAACAGATTAAGGGCCTTTACAAGCCTAGCCAATATAAACCAATTTTACACAATATGTGCTCTTTGCAAGCAATTGGCTATCCATCTGGTGACATAGGGATTTATGCCCAGTTTGCTCACTTCTTATTAAATATAATAGCATTTAAACTTCTGCATGAAAATTATTACCTACCCTTGAAAAACAAATAAACTGTGTGTAGTCTCTTAGAAGTCAGGAAAGAATATGACTCCAAACTTCATTACTTAAAATAGCAACAAGTAAAACAAACTACTAAATGAACCTAGAAAACTATATAACCTATCACTGTTTAGGACTCATCTTAAGTCCTATCATATGGAGCAAAAATGTGAGTGGCTCAATGGCTAAACTACAGTACAAATAATTGGGACAACTAAAATAAGAAACACTGATTTTCCTAATCATGATCTAGGCCAAACTACAGTACAAGCAATTGGGACAACTATAAAAAGCAATATTGATTTTCATAGTTATACAAGAACAAACTGCAATTGCTGTACTATACATAATGTGAATACCTCTCACCAGAAATGCTTTGCAGTGCATGGAATGCTGTGGCAATGCTCAGAAATGGAATAAAAAATAAATAAACTTTTTAAGCATAGTTTTAGCATGAGACCTGACAATAGAAGCACTTCAGGTCTTGTGCAAGGAACTAACGGGGTTCAGTGCCAGCTGACAAAGAAGAGTGGCACAAGGTGAAAGGGATGTAAAATCTGTTAAATATTTCCCTCTGCCACACTTGCATACTTCATTCTGCCACTGTTTTGTGTATAGCAGATTTTAAAGCCCTTCATTTCTGCCTGCAATGTATTTGGCAATGCAAAGTGTTTTACCAGCTTTCAAAGGCTCTTAAAGCCAGTAATGCACATTATGAACGCATCTCACCAGTCATAATCCCTATAACATTTGTTCTCGGCACATTTGCCAAGATTCACCTCTCGTGGTAAGTTTCTTGGCATACCTCTCAACTGTGCAGATTTTCACAGAATGTCCAGATTTCCGACTCATATTTTTGGTCTGTTTTTCATAAAATTGCGGTTTTATGGAAAATTAATGGAAATCATTAAAGATAAAAGTTAGAAAATGACAGACATTTGAGTTTCAGATTTCATACCCTTCAGAAAATTCATGCTAATGCAAAACCTGTTATTCTATCAATGTTCTAAGTTTGTAAGAGCAATATTTAAAAAATGTCCCTATTTTGGGGTCTTTGTCTCACATTTATTTATGGCTTTGTCCAGATTTCCTGCTCTAAGAGGTTGAGAGGTATGCCTGGCAATCATGTCTTGAACAAATAAGCTGATAATAATTGGACATCCAGTCATAATCTTGTACATGTATGTTAATCAAACCTATTCTATTGTCAGTGGTTAACATACTTGCAAATACCATAAAAATGTATCTCTCTCTCTCTCTCTATATATATATATATATATATATATATATGGATATATATATATATATATATATATATATATATATATATATATATATATATATATATATATATCTGTGTATATGAATGTTCTGAACTATATCAAGCACTGTTAACAGACAGAAGCCTTATATCAGATTCACCATAAGGAGTGGAGTGTTAGATCTGTCTTTCTCATTTATTGGTTTATGCTCATTAAGTATACTGTTGCAATTTGTCAGTTTAGTATATCTTAATGAAATGCAAAGTTTGCCATGCACAGTTAACCATATGGATTGCATTAATAAAAGTATAAAAAATGAACAAGCACAAGAATATGTCTAGTTCCAACCTCACCACTATGAGTGTTGAGGAAAAAATAAAAAACAGGGAAACTAGGGGTCTTAAAACATTGTTGCTGAGGTCACTCACACTAATTTCCAAAAATCATGAAACCCAGGTAGTGTTCCAAAGCAACAAGCCTTTATTCGTCAAAGACAAGCAATCCTCAGTAACAAAAAATTAGAAATATTTTAACAATGTTAAACATATCAGCTTTTATATACTTAGAAGTAGGTATGGCAAATATATGTATTGTTTAATTTTAAACCAGTGTATTCATGGTAAACAATATAAACAGGGCCATAAATGGCAAGTACCCACCCCACACACCACTATTGGTTAGATCAAATTAAATCCTAGTTAAGGAAAACACTATCTGCAGCCCACATTCCAAGATCAGATATTAAAAATGCATAACATATACATAAAAAGAGTTTAACTAAAATCACTTTCAGCTAACTAATGCAATAAAACTTTCATCAGATCTATAACAAGAACAAAAATCAAGAAAAACACATAGTAGCTGTCTAACCATAAACATAATCAAAGTAGAACAGTATAAATATAAAAACACATCTGTCTAATACTATCTAGTAAATATCCATCCATGTGTATTAGTGTACATAAAAAAGTTAACAGCTCAGAAAAAAACAGTGCTTTGCAAAAAAAAAAACCTGTTATGACAGTTTTCATGTTTACAGCCCCCCAAACATGTTTATATACAATGGAAACTAGTAGAAAACACACACACACACACACACACACACACACACACACACACACACACACACACACACACACTACAGAACACAGTGGATGAAGTAAACTAGTAATATATAAAAGTGTGCAGGGGTGTGCATGAACATCCACCAGTATGGCAAATGGGGGGAATTATACCAAAACTGCATGGTAATAGCAGCATGAAAAAACCCTGGTGAGGTGCAATAAATCTAATCAAAGCAGAACTGAGGTTAAAGTAACCAAATATATATATATATATATATATATATATATATATATATATATATATATGTATATACATTCTACACATTGCTTTTTATTATTATTTAGTGTACCTTTATTACATAAAAATATTCTTCAACAAATTCCCTAAAAAAACCTTTACAAATTGTGTGGCAGCTTACATAAATTCAACACACTCATAGCAGAGCAATAGTAGTTAAGCCCTGTTTTTCTGAATGCATTTAGTTTCAACTACCAGCTTAGTTCTTTTTTCTCCAGCACACCATTGACATCCCCTTCAAGCTTATTCATCTCCACACAGTCCAGAATGAAAAATTTAAAACCTGAATGTCTGGGGTGTTCTAATAAGTGTTTGCATAAAGCATTACTCTGGCATTTAAGACTAATGTCAGAAAGATGACCTGAAATCCTCCTTTTCAGTTTATTCACAGTCTTACCCACATAGAATGCAGGGCAGTCATTATCTTCTTCTTCTTTTGGCTTTTCCCGGTTAGGGGTCGCAACAGAGGAACTCCGGTCTGCTAATGATTTGCAGTGGATTTTTTTTACGGGTGCCGAGGTGCCAGCTCGATGCCTAACCTTCAATGGAGGCATGCCCATTCTATGCATGTCTTTCAAATGCCACTCGACCGTGGTGAGGACATGCAGACTCCACACAGAAGGTGCTCCAGTCGAGAATCGAACGGCAGAACCTCTTGCTGTGAGGCAACGCTACTGCTGCACCACCATGGCTTATGGCCCTATATATAACTTTTTCAGTATTACAGTTACCATCTGATGAAGATTTCACCATCTTTTTTAAGATGGGGCACTCAAATGAGTCATCACAAAGTGCAGTCAGGTGGCCCACAGATTTTAGTGCTCATGTCTTCCTGGTGTTCCTTATTTTTCTTTTCCACATAGCTACGTATGCTTCTGCTCTTTTTATATACAAGAGTAGGGTGATCTCCTAAAACCCTTACAAGCTGCTGATTGTCAGTGAGGATGGCTCAGTTCTCCTTAATGTTGTTGTTGTTGTTGCCTTTCGGCTTTTCCCGGTTAGGGGTCGCCACAGCGGAACTCCGATCCGCTAATGATTGGCAGTAGATTTAGACAGTGCTGAGTTGCCAGCTCGATGTCCAACCTTCAACGAAGGCTTGCCCATTCATGCATGTCTTTTGGAATGCCACTTGACCCACGGGGAGGACATGCAGATTCCACACAGAAGGCACTCCCTGCACACTAGCTGAGAATTGCTCAGTTCTCCTTAATATTGGCTTTAATTGTATTGAAATCCCAGGTGCAAGTTAGACTTCAACTGTCCTTACTTTTTTCTTCTTTGGTGTTGGGGTGTCCTCATTGCATAACTCTATCAAAAGGTCTATTCCACATGGGGTCATTATTAGTTTTAGAAATTTTACCGGGATCCAGGATCATATGTAACATGGTTGATTCTCATATCCTCTGGTTACAAAATCATTTTCAAGACCATTCATATTTTTGAGAAAAGAGGCCAAATCTGTGGTAATGCGTGCTAATCAATGGAGTTTACCACTTCCATCAGTTCGGAGTAAGTGCAGTTCCTTGATATGACCATCAGTATTGATAAAGACAGAGGAAAATGAATTAGTAACTTATACAGGAAACCAGCAAGAGTGAACTATTTATTTCACAGAGGCAGTAAAAGCATCCAGTGAATACTGAGCACAATGTAATAAAATCATAAGGCTACAGATTAGCACTCATTACCACAGCTTTCTGGCTTAACTCAGAGTCTTATTCTAAACCAAAGGAGCTCTCTCTCTCTCTCTCTATGCAATGATTTTGCTTTCTGGCTTAAGTCGTTAACACTGTATGCTTATAACTGACTGGTTTAATGAAGCAGTATAGTTTTCTTTCCAATACAGTCATATCAAATTCTGTCTAGACAACTTTACAGTGCCAGCATCATTTGCACCGTTACATTCTAATGATAACATCCATTCTTAAGGTTAACAATCATTTCACATAGACTTGCACCATAATTAGTTTCTCTGGAGTTGATGTAACTGTCATTATAAAAGTAGAACCTGGGAAAGCTATCTTTATCTAAAATGGAACATATATGTAAACGAGTGCTGAAAGCCCTTTGTTTCTTGAAATCACCTATTTTTCTTTCCAGCCTTTATGATATGTATATTCAAGCATGGAATGATGTAGACTATACCTCTCAACCTCTTAGTGCATAAAATCTGGACAAAGCCCCATAAAATGGGGAAACGAGGACCACAAATTAGGGATACTTTTTAAATATTGATCTTACAAACTCAGAAAGTTGATAGAATAATAGATTTTGCATTAGCATGAATTTTCTATAGGATGTGAAGTCTGAAACTCCAATGTCTGCCATTATTTTCTATCTTCAGTCCTCAATGATTTGCTATTAATTTGCCAGAAAAACACAAGTTTATGAGAAATAGACAAAAATTATGGGGCAAAAAATCTGGACATTCTGCGAAATTCTGGACAGTTGAGAGGTATCATGTAGACAACCAAGCTGTTCAGTGGAATCAGGCAAGGGTGTCCTCTTATTATTTTCTTCTTAGTGTCCTTTATTATTTTCCTTATACTTACAGCCATTGGCAAAGATATAATCATTGGACTGACTCAGCCACGCATTTTGGTTGAAATCTAACTGTAATCCTGGTGACCCAAATTTAACTAGTGAACCCAAGCACCAGAGAGCTAACTAGGAAAGATGTCAGTAGGTTTCTTATGTTAGCCCTCTCATCTTTTGGAGAGCAAAGTGACTCAGCCTTCTGCTAGATCATGATGTCGCAGAAGCTTACATGACTGCAGCAGGACTGACCAAGTGACCACAAGGTATACCAAGCCATCCTGATGCACTGTGTCTGGAATTTGATGTCTGCAGGTATGTATTAAGTGATTTGGCACTGTGGGCTCTGCCACAGCATAGAGCTTCTTGGTTGCCACGGGAAGCATGAAACAGAAAAGATGAACCAGCCACAAGCAGTGGCTGTATGTCTCCAAATGTTTTACCCCCTCAGCCTGTCAGGTAGAATGAGTGAATAACATGCCTCATATGTGGACTACATGGGCATGAATGTCAAGTTGGGGGACATCAATTTAGAATTCAGAAGACTAAGTAATATATTTCCTGATCTTGATACACTTCTGCATTTGGAAACATTCATGGGTGCGTAGTGACTGAGACTTGGTTTAAATGTTAAGGCTCCATGCAGGGGTTTTGCACTTTCTATGTTACAGACCCAATACCAACGTGTATCTGTATTTGTCAGATTCCTATGTACTCAAAAAATGTTCTAATTGAACTACCGATCACCCTCAATAGGCTTAGTTATCAAATGAGAGCTTGTTACAGAAAACCATCTCTGTCCACTGAAGAGGACATAAGATTCCTCAGTGCTCTAAATGATCTCCCTATTAACAAAAGCT
The DNA here is from genome assembly GCF_019279795.1 of Protopterus annectens. Classification (NCBI taxonomy): domain Eukaryota; kingdom Metazoa; phylum Chordata; order Ceratodontiformes; family Protopteridae; genus Protopterus; species Protopterus annectens. The sequence continues at coordinate 328,886,958 of NC_056736.1, forward strand.
CCATTATTTAGGGTAGTTTTAACTCCCCAGTTATAAACTGGGACATCTATATCTTCAATGCTGGATGCTCCAAAATTCATAGACTTAATAATCAAACTTCTCTTGGGCAGTTATAAAATAAACTTATCAGAGGACAAAGCATTATTGGCCTGCTTCTAACAAAATATGTCTGCCTCTTGCACTACTCTATATTTCTAAAAAGATTATTCTATACATACACTTCTGGTTTTTGTTTTCTACTTCTTTATCGCTTTTAAATTTTTAGCCCCATTCCAAACATTCTTTATCTGTACCATGCTGCTTTGCACTATATCCATTTATAATCACACTCTTTCTCATAGTACCTATCTATTCCACATTGTACCCTTTTCTTTTCCCAAATAAACCCTCATTTTTCTTATTTTGATTACATCATTATACTTTGCAACACGAAAATAAACGGAGACTGATCAATGCAGAAAATAAAACGGATAAAAACTAAAAAGCACTGATGAAGTCTGATTCAAGATGAAAAATGTGGTGATTCATTAAGTGTTTTATCAGTGTTGTGTATGTTTTCATGGTGGAGTAAATTATATTGTGCATATACCCCTGTGGAGCAGTGTTGCTTCAGTTCAGTACATCATTATACTCCAGCCATTAATTCCCCTCTAATTCCTTACATTCCAGAGAAGACACTAGGCCAACTTACCTCTCTTCTGTTATATAAAACACTCCTATCCTTACCTATCCTCTTCCACTTTCAGAATTCACCATCACTGAATCTCCTACTGTCCTGCAACTTCTTGTTTCCTTTTTCATTGCTACTTCCCCATACCTGACATCTATAAAATACAGATTCCTGTCCTTAATTATGCTACTCTTCAGCTTATCCTCTGTTTTTCTCCTCCTACTGATCCATCTGTCATCATCCTACCATGACTCAATAATATATCTCAATGTCTCTCAGACTCTGTCCCAAAAGCCTATCCATACTTCCTCCTTACACTCTCCACACATTGCACCAAACATACTTAATATTGCACCTCACTAATTAATTGCAATTCACCTCAAGCAAAAACAAAATTAAGTGCAAGAATCCTATCCAAAAAACAAGTATGCATTATTCCCCAATATACAAAAATTCTTCTAGGAGGAGATATACACCCTAATCCTGAACCCTACCTATCATAATGAACACAAAAATAATTCCGTAACACATAATTCTGTAACCCAACAACAGCCAGTCCCCAAATCTGGTGATCTATTTTTTGTTGCAATAAATGTTAGAGGTATAAGAAATAAAACTGCTGAACTACATGCCTGGATTACCCAACATAAGCCTGATATTCTTGCTATAAATGAAACTTGGTTTAAAGCCAGCATAAACAATTCTGAAGTTATACCTCATTGCTATAATATCATCCATAATGAATGTGTAAAGAGGAAAGGTGTATTGCTTTAATATTTCCCAGCACCTACCACATTTCCATTTACAGCAAACCAACTCCAAAATTCAGTTCAGCAGAGCTTCTTATGCTTTCCTCAAAATAAACAATTATAAACAAATATGCATTACTGTCTTTTATATCCCTCCTGGCACCAATACAACTGTGCTGGAAGATATCCTGTATTGGAGATCCTTAACATTTCCACAAGAAAAAATATTATTAGATGTTGTGAATGTCAACTAGTTGGACATAAACTCAAACTCCCATATATCTAGCATGAACTTGTATGGTTTCACACAGTTAATGAATAGCCACACACATTATTGCAAGAAATCAAATTCTCTATTAGACTAGATCCTAGTATCAGACTCTAGCAAACACTCCACAACAGGTACAATGTCATATTCTCTCAGAGATTATCTCCCAAACTGTACAACTAGACATCTCAAACATCCAGTTAAACAGCATATTTATAAAACAACATGCAATCTTTCCAAGTTTAACACAGAAATGTTCCTTACTACACTATCATCTATTAACTAGAACTTCCTAAAAATCCCATCCCCCCAGACGATGCTGTAATTTAATTCAGTACAACTTTTCTAAATATGCTAAACAGCCTTGCACCTCCTAAAAGGAAGAGACTGAAAACAAATAATGCAATTTGCCTATCCAAAAAGAGTAGAATGCTAATGCAGGATAGAGAAAAGCATGGAAAGAATGGCAAAAATATAAAAAACCTCACTATCTTGAAAACTGCATAATGCTTCTCAATCATACTAAAAACAAATAACTGAAGACAATAAACAATACTGCAATAACTATCAAAATTATACTAAACACAATCTTAAAAAATGTGGACATCCATTAAAGAAATCTTACATCCCAGCCAAAAATTCAACTGAAACCCCTCTTCCGATAACTCACCACTCAAAACTGCAAAACAGCTTAACTCTTATTTTATAGATAGTATAGCATTTCTAACCAAGGATTCCTCAACATCTAATTCCTACCCTGCCCTACAGCTACATATCACCACATCCAATTTCACCTTCAAACTTGTGCCCACATCCTATACAAAACTATTCTTAAATAAACATAAACCATGCTCTTTGTCAGCTGATGACTTTCCAAGTGAGTACCTAAAAATAGCAGACCATAGCATTGCTTATCCTGTCTCAATCCTTGTAAATAGGTTAATCCAGGAATCCCACATTCCCTCTATCTGAAAAAAGTCACACATTATCCTTCTCCACAAAGGAGGAAATTCAGACATGAATAACTTTAGACCTAGAACAATCTTATCTCCCCTCGCCAAAATACTTGAAAATGCATTCAAAAACATTGCTAGACTATCTCCTGCAGGAAGTACTTCTATCCTCCACACAACATGGCTTCTGACCTTCCCATAGTACTAGACTGTCCTTCTAACCTATATAGATACAGTCAATAAAACTAGAGATAATGGCAAACTAGTCTCTTCCTTATTTCTAGACTTGTCTAGAGCCTTCAACACAGTTTGTCAAAGCAAACTACTTCAGATATCTTCACTAGGTCTTTCTCAGCCCACCCTTCTTTGGTTCAAAATGTACCTGTCCAATAGGTATCAGTCAGTAAAATGGCACTCCACACTCTCTCCTTATCTTCCAGTCACCACTGATGTACCAGAAGGCTGTACCCTTGGTCCCCTCCTCTTTAACATTTTCACCAACACTCTCTATACTTCCACACGACTGACCACCCTAATACAATATGCAGATGATTCCACTCTCATTTGCACATCTGACAACATGGCACATCTGCAAACAAATACTCAGGATCCTTTAGCAGCCACATAAACATGACTTCATAACTCACAACTCATGCTCAATCCAAAAAAGATCAAACTACTACTTTTTCCCTAAATCCCCCCTCATGAAAAAAATACATTTAAAGTCCTCTCTCTTGATAATACAACCACTGAAGTCACTTTTGATAGCAAACTATTAGGGGTGAGAGTGAATGATAACCTTAAATTTGACCTCCTATACAAAGTTGCATACAAAAAGCTCATCAAAAACTAGGGATGCTTTACAGAGCCAAAAACGTTATAACCTATGCAATTAAAACTACAATTGCTACTACTCGTCTCCTCCCCACTCTTCTTTATGGTGCCCCCATCCTTATTAACCTCCAGGCTTCACAGAAAGTGAAACTTGAACAATGCTATAACAAAGTTGCTAAATTTGAAGCACATACCCCTGTCAGAACACACCATTGTATAGCACTAAAAAGCCTAAATTGGTTAGAACTGCCACATCAACTAACATACACAGCTTCTTACCACCTATAAAATTATCCAGCATCCATCTGCCTGTCCAGCAATAAAATGCATTCAACACAACTATGCTCCCAGTCAGTCATTGTGATCCAGTGACCAAAAGCTCCTATCAGTCTATACCCTGAGCAAATCTGCTGAGCATTGTTTATACTCTTATAAGGTTGCTAAGGCCTGGAACTCCTTACCTCTATCCATTAGGTTTATACCCACCCTCCCACCTTTTAAAACCACTCTGAAAGACTTACTAGCTAAAATCTGTCTCTCTTCTTGCTCAAAAACCAAGATAACCTTTATCCCTAAATATGAACAAGTACCTTTTCATTCCTTATACCTCCTTACTCTCCCTTCTTCACTTCCTTACTACTATCTAATTCTCTTCCATGACTTTCTCTCTAAATATACCATAAGCCTGTTTTCCCTAACTTCATATTGGAATTCCTATTTGTATTATACTAACTTACCATTAATTTCTCCACAAACTGTCTAAAAGTTCTCTAATGTTAAATTATTGTCATATACCTTGTATCAATTCTTAACCAATGTTTTTATATCATGTCTAATTTATTATAATTAATTAAACTGAAGATGTTTTTGTTTTATTTTTGAAGATTATGAAATTATTGTTCTTAAAATGTTTGTAATAATTTGGAGCTTTTCTCACCGGTCTTTAGCTAAAAATGGGCTTCTACCAAGTCAGACTTTCCCAGTAATCAAATATCAATAAATAAATAAATAAATAAATAAATAAATAAATAAATAAATAATACTCCCTTGGTATCTCACTCCCCAGCAATCTCTTGACAACACATTTTTGTGCTTCTCCTTTAAACTCATAAAAGCCCTTACAGCAAACCCCACTGACTTGAATGACTACAATTATGTGAACCTCAACCTGCTCTGTGATTAAATATCAAAACTGACTAATGATTGAACATCCATTGATCTTGATACAGTAGAAGGATTCATTAAGAAATTCTACACTCATTTAGAAAAATGCATAAAGATAGCAGTCCCTACTAGAAACAAGTGTTATGGGCAATTCAGAAACAAATTACCTTGATTCTCCACAGCCGTAAATAAACTATACAACAAAATAAAGAATTTCTAAATTATTTAGAAGATCACAAACCCCTCTTCTCAAGGATGCTATCAAAAGCATTGCCAAAAAAAAAAAAAAACTGAAGAACTCTATCGAGTCCACTGAACCAAAGATAATTATATCTCTCTATGTGTATGTATATATATATATATATATATATATATATATATATATATATATATATATGCAGGTCTACTGGAAAACATTGAAAATCCACTTGTTTGAAAATGAACAGTGGATTTTCGGTTTCGCAAAACTGCACTTCTGCAAAGAACGGTTCAATGAACCATTAAGGAACATGGGTGCCGAAGCACTACAGTGGGGAAAGGGAGTTTACGTGTTTCCACACTGTAGTGCGATCTCGGAGTTGGTATATTTAAGTATGGGGGTTGTGGTTGGGCACAGCATCCTAGATGGGGGGTGCAGGGGGGGCTTGCCCCCCTGCAAAATCAATGTTTTATTGTTTTTTTATCGGTTTGTTGAACCGATGTTTGCAGAAGTGCCCTTTAACTTAAGTGCACTTTCACCGAGGTGTGGATCTACTGTCTAATTTCAAAGATTTGTGTTTTCGAAGTTATACTGTAGACCTATATATATATATATATATATATATATATATATATATATATATATATATATACACATACATATCTTTATGTTAAGAAACTAAGAAAAACTTCCTAAATTGCTTTGAACTTATTCATAATGTCTGCTGTTATCCTTGTAAACACGTTTAGTGCCAATTTAGCCTGTGAGACTTCCATCAAAAGCCTTGAATTATCTGAACCCTTTACTCCTACAATTATCTCTAAAGGCCATTCACTGGAAGTGCTATGAACCAAAGTAATTTCTGCATGGGACCTGACAATATACCTAGTTACTTAATTAATAGTATTATACAGTCCCTTGCAGATGCAGTGCTTAAACCATTTAACCTCTGTCCCTGGCAGGTGATGCACTGCAGGGCATGTCCCTTAATTAGGGTGATCTTACAATTGACCCATATAATTACAGACCTATCAGCCTTGCAAACCTCATCTGCAAAACTATGGAACATATAACTGATGTCATAAACTGTGATGTCAAGAATCTTATTAGACATGACCTCAAACAGTTTGGCTTTATGAATTGAGTAAACTTCATTGAAAAGGTTACAGAGGCTGAAGATGGGTGCATACAATGGATCTTGATCTGACCAAGGCTTTCAACACCATTGCCAGTGCTGGCTTTATACAGAGGCTAACTATATTAAACGTTGACCCATATGTGGTAACATGGATAGCAAACTGGCTGAAAGAACTGACAAAATATGAATTGCAGGTGTCCATTCAAAAAATATGAAAATGGCCAGCAATGTCCATCAGGCTAAGTGCTCGGACCTCTCCTTTTTGGCATTTACTTCTCATAGAGTCAAGACCTCTGGCTAACAAAGTTTACAGATGACTGCAAACTGAGGGTTGCAGTTAAGTCATGTTCTTACGTCCAAACCCTCCAGAATTAAATCTCTCCAGTAAACACTTGTATTAAAAAAGGTCTCAAAATAAATGCTAAAAATGCAATTCCCAGTTAGCATTCCTAATGAGGTACATGTATTGTTTATTTGTTAACTGGGTAAGCCCACTGGACAAACTATTCCTATTCAAGGGCAGTCCAGGAGTCCTGTCAAGTTAAGTGACTTGCTCGAAGTCACACAGTAGGCAGGTGAAGGTGGAAGGAATAAAACCCTACACCTTGACTACTGAAAGCAACTCATTAACAGCTCAGACCCTTAATCCTCTGCACTAGCTGCCAGCCTCCCATCCACATCTGAGAGCTATGCTTCCTCTCCCTAACAGTCACACAGACACTTTTTTGCAGTCAGCTGTGATCCCCAAAAGTGGTAAAAATAGCCACAGAAATGAATGCTGCTGCAGAGGGCTGAAGGTGCTACTACATGGAACCATACCTCTCAACTGTCCTTGATTTTGCTAAATATCTCTAATTTTCTGAACAAGAATCCAACTAATAACTACACCAGAAATGTGGAAGAAACAACAAAAGTCCAGATAAAACTGCAGATTTATTTTACAGACAGATAAGCACTTGGTTTATTGGATGTCACATGATTAGTTTGAGATGTATTTAAATGGCTTGTGTTTTAATAATGGCAGTTCTGAAAAAGTCCCACTTGCGGACAAAAGAGCTTAACTGTCTGTAATAAATCTGTGAAGTTTTATCTGGTCTTTTGCTGTTTATTCCCCATTTTTGGTGTGGTTATTAGTTGGTCTCTAATTTTGCCTCATATTTTTTTTATTTTGTTTAAGTTGGATGACCAGGGAAATCCACTGGGCCAAGAAGAGCCCATTTTCAGTGGATGCCTGGGTAGAAAAGCTCCACAATAATTGCAAGTCACATTTCACATGTTACAAAAGGACATAGTTCATACAGCTAATTAAACATTTACAAATAAGCTCCATGATATTTGCAACTGGCTTGTCACAATGTTACAAAAATGAAAAGACATAATTCAATACAGAAATTTCAGCATTTATATAAAGTGAATATTTTTGTTATAAACTCAATTGTAGGTTTAACATTTCAAAATATATAGCTACTAGCCATTAGTAGATTAGGAAAATGTTATGCATGGAGAGGGTAATAGTATAATTGAGATTGGAGAGTATAGTACAATAGATATTACAGAGAAAATTAGTTTTTGGTAGGGGAGGGATTGTTTTGGGTGGGATGAAGTAATAGTAGAGGTAGTTGGATGAGTCAGTGCAAGGTAGAATGGGGGCGGGTTAAGTTGGAACATGGCAAGGGCATTCCCATTTGGAAGAAAGATGAGAGAGTAGCTGAGATTTGAAATGTGTATGGTTAGGTAGGTTGCGTAGGTGTGGGGGGAGAGAGTTCCACTGTTTACCTAAGGAGTGGGACAGCAGTAGATGGCCAGGAGGTTGTGCAGGTTTTTGGACCTGAAGGAGATTTTGGTTTTTGGATCTGAATGGTGAGTTGTAGGTAACTGAGGTAGTTGGGTAGTTCCAGCCAGTTGAGGGTGAGGAGGGAGTGGCAGTGGTGGGATGAGGTTTTGATTTGGTTGCAAATTTGAAGATCTTGTGGTAGCAGGATTCAAGTTTGGGCCAAAGGCCAAGATGGAGATTGGTGAAAAGAGGAGCATATTTTTGGCTATGTACCTGATTTTCTGGAAGATCTTTGAGGATTTCTGGCAAATCAATGATGTCAGCCATTAAAGTTTTCACAATTCTTATTAGTCAGAAAATACATGTTGATACAATTCTTCTATTAACGTTTGTGAATGAGACTAATATTTAGAAAAGTATCCACAATTTTAATCCCCCATTATTTTGTATATGGCCAGAATTCTTGACCAAAGAAGTATTTGAAATATGTAGGATACCATACCTCAATTGTCAATGGTTTTGCCATGTCCCTCCTGTCCTCTTGCTGAAATCCGAGCAACTTTTCCTTGCATAGTACTTAATTTTTTATTTAAATAAAAATCAACAGAACTGTAAACAATTCACAGTTTTAGTGGTAAAGCTACCATTGTAAGAGTTGGTGCTCTTGTTCAATTGCAAATGTATGCACAATTTGCTCCAATCTTGGTGTTTTCAGCTCTCGCTTGTCTGGGTAGTGAGGTCAGAAGACATGTATCTGCAAGAGTGTAACTGCCAACAAACTTATGTTGGTTGCTGGCAATTCATGATCGTGTCAGGTAGCTGAAATGTTAATTTAGTTAGAAAATAATAAAAGTACTTTTTGCATTATTCTCCCCAGGGATTGGGGCATTCTTCTGGGCATACAGTTTCTCAGATGGAACACGTGCCCTTGTGTGCCTTGCTATATTGCCCTCATTACAGTCCACCTGGCAGTTGATAGAGTAGAACCTTTACAGTTAAATATACCTTCTTCCCTGCTCACAGGTGAGTCCCTTACTGTAATGTGGGTTCAGTCTGTAGTCCCCCTTCCCTCAGAGAAATGGGCTATGTCATAATATGCCCACATACTGTTGGCCATCACTCTGTGGTATGTGAAAACCACATACACTCCCACAAATGTTGTGGCATGGCACTGAGTAACTGGTGAAGTATCCTTGAAGTAGATACACAGAATAAACTCAGTGCTTCCCTGGTTAATAACAGAAAGGTCCCTGTTGCTAGGATTTTCAAAGCCACGCATACCTTGATGTCCACAGGGATATGTACTCCATGCATGCTGTGGATATGCATATGAGATCAATAAATCTGAACAGATCTTGCATGATGTCTCTCTCCATATGGTAGTGGCTCATACTTTCTACATGGAGAGCATAGTATGTTAGCCACAGAGAGATGACTCAGCACCACTAAGGGCGAGGATGCACAACACTATGACTACCAGTGGTGAGAAAAGCCCCTAGCGCAGTGGCAAACGCATTTTGTGGTTTGACTCTCAGAACTCTACATTTTAGCATTGGCCAACAGCTCTGGATTAGCATTTCTAGCAATGAAATACATTTCTGAATCACTCTGCCATATCACCATCATTGGCCTCCAAGGTCAGCCTCATTTTGATATTGTTGCTCATTTGTGTGTTGTCATATTGCCATTTCTTTATTATGTAGGCTGTAGAATTTCTTCAGTTTCAGCACTCATGCTCATTGTTTGTCTGACCAGCACTTTGTACTGCTGTCTTTTTGAAAAATCACTTATCTTGACATGAAAACTCTTTCATAATCCCAGTCTTGTTCTTTGTTGCATTCTTTGTAAATTAATATGATGAAAATGAAGGCATTTTTTGAAACTCCACCAATGGAATATATTAATGTCCATTGTTTCTATTCCCACACCAGGTACATGAATTGCTGACTCTGCAATGCAGCATAAGGGCAGTGCTGCACACCTGACGGTGTTGTCCTTCAGATAAAATTTTAAACTGAGGTCCCATCTGCTTGAGTTGGTGGCAACCCATGTAGATGTAACAGATCTTACAGTACCTATTGAGAAGACTAGAGTAAGTTTCCCAATACCATGGCAACATTTCCACAAGTAGTATAATTGCCACCTTGAGTCTGAAAAGAAGCTTACTTTAGTGAGACTAACCTAGTCAACAAAAGGATAAAGAAAAGTATCTAATTACTGTAGGAAACAGGAAACTATTAAGTAGTTGTTTAAATATGAAGCTCAGGCTGCTTTACAATATCAAAAGATTTTTATTGTTGTTAATATTTTACAAATGAGGTCAGATAACTACTTGTAGAACACTTTTGTTACCAAGGTTTGATAAGAATTTAGGTGCATATGCTTACTGTTTTCTTTGGGTAGGTTAAATATATTATACCATTCTATACTAAGATTTAAATGTAATATTGGTTATTTGACCCATCATTTTGGTATTATATAAATTGGATAAAGTGCCTTCATTAGGAAATAAAATAAAATATTTAATAAGCCTGTTAGCTATAATTTCTAGTAGGAAAGTGACTATGGCAAGATATAATAAAAATAAGGCATAGAAATCTGTTGCGTATAGATTACTTGTTCTTTCAAAACCGTTATTTAAAATGCATCATTTGATGTATGTTTATTAGATTTTAAGTTGCTAAAAAGCATTTATTGTTCTAACCATGTAATTGTAACATGCAATGTAGTAACTTGGCAACATGTAAAGAGGACCTTCCGTTAACCAGATCTGAAATGGTAAGTGATGCCATTCTGGACCCAATACTTTGTGCTAATATTCTAAAATGCACCCATATATAATGACTGCAGTGTACGGCAGTCCTCTAGATGCTCGGCTAATTGTATTGTAGCAGTCAGTGCCATCAGTTTTTGCTGCTGGTCATTGTGACCAGCAAGTAAACTGTTCAGCAGTACCAGAGCACAAAAGTAAAAAGTGCAGCTCCAGTTCTAAAATATATATGTAGCCAGTTTGCAGTCTCCCTGTCATGGTTTACCAATGGTATCTGATGCTTTTGTGTGCTATCTGTGTAAAAATGTATACCTAAACCCAAACTGAAATCAGTACTAATTGTCCTCTGTGGCTTTTGTATATTATGTGTAAATATAATGTAGAGATGACTACTAATGTTTATTGTTATATAAAAAAGTTTTCCACCCACAGCAGTTCACAACTCCCTCTCATGAAATACCTTATACAGTGATACTAGGAGTAACCAGTTCCTCATTATCAATAATTCACAGAAGATTTTTATTGCTTATTCCCTGGAAAAAATCCTCTGATATATATTTTTCCTTTAGCTTTTTGCATTCTGATTACTGAAATTGGCACCGCAGTATGTCCTGATATAACTTCTTAACCTTCTGTCTGTGCAGACCCACCCAACCATCAATATCAACCCCTTTATTAGCAACTACAAACCTGTAGTACAGTTTTTATTCACTGGATGGAATTTTTTTCTCATTTACTGACAGTTTGCTATTCAGACAAAATTCAGAATTTTTCTTGTTATTGTTTTCAATAGGATTGTAAACAAATCAGTATAACTTCATTTTTTATAGCTTTATCCCATATTACCAGGTTTGTATCCATTTGTCCATACCTATTAAACAAAGTTGTAGCTGGTTCAACTACTGTTTTGCACCATTCTCATGAACTAGCATAGAGCAAAAAAAAGTCTGCTACTTGTGCTATCACAGCTACCAGGAGGCCAGAGAGATACACACCTCCTTCCACCTACCACAACTCTTCACTGAAGAGAAAAAAAATTTAAATTAAAAGATCTGCGATTGGGTATTTGGGGATCTGAAATGCAGGAGCCAATCAGATTCCATTGCTGTGGCCTGCTCCCAACTGCCTTTTCTCAAATTATAGTTAAAAAAAAATAAAAACAATTTTTTTTATACTGCAGAAAACCTCTAGCTACAAATGTAGCAAACAGTTGTTACAATTTATACCCCACACAAAGTGCTACGGTGTTCAGAGTTTACCAAGCAAAATATATATTTTTTTTACTTTGAAACAGTAGCAGCTTGCTAGAAATTTAGCAATCAGTTGCTACACTTTAGACCATACATGGATTGCTACACTGTTCATGTCTGACCATAAATTAAATACTGGCTTTTGAATGTTTGTATACACTAAAGAGCAATCAGGATGATGGATGGCTGATCACTCTCCCTAGCACTTTACACCAGGAGCAGTTGCACCCTTTACCCCACCCTAGCTGCACTACTGCTATTTAACTAGTTCAGTGTCATTGATCATTTTTTATGCAAACTTTCCTGTTTCACTTGGAGTATGAAATCATATATTAAATGGAATAATGGAAGGAGAATTCAGACTTCATTACCTAGACGTTAAGATAAGGATTCTGAAAGTTTCATCCCAAAATATTACTAACTGCGGAAGGTATACGTCTGTAATTAATTTGGTGAGCATAACTTTATTGATATTCAATGTTTTTTTCCCCAGTAGAAATACAAAATTCTACACAATGAGACCTTACCTTTAGAACATCTCTATCCTTCAGCATTTGCATCTTAAAAACACATTTAGACAGAATACATGAGAAACACAAGGTTGCTGTGCAGTCCCTTTTTGGGGGTTAAATAATACTATAGCCCCTCTTATTCTTGATGCTAATTCCTAGAAACATATTGAGAAAATGTTGACACACTGTTAATAAAGTTACAGGTTTGTGTTTAAGATGGTGAACATTTCCTCTTGCTTGTTCAAAAGTTTAACATTTTACTCTAGGTATGCAAAATGTGAACTAGGAGACTTCATAGCATAACTGTTACACTGTCTTGTGTATTTCCCAGAAAGAAATATGGAATGATACAGTAACTGCAAAATTTCCTTTTGAGAAAAAATATACACTGATCTCTTTGACTTCATGGTTGTGTTTCCATTCCTCATGCCTTTTTGAATTCATGTTTAATATGAAATGCCAGAGTTACTTCCAATTTCCTGAATTCATGCTAATTTTTCATTATCAAGGGTGAGGTTCACCCTGAAATCTGTCAAATTCCCTGCTTGTTCTTCAGGATCAGCAATCAGCTCCACTTCCTAAATTCACCAAAGCTACACATCCTTTTTAATTTTATACTGAATGTTGACTGCCCAGTGTTACTGCCCTTCTTACAGGCTATACTACATGCTTCCCAGCGTCACTGCCTCTTTCAAACGCATGTGCTGGCATTGTTTAAGTATGCCAACATACATCCCCTAAACTGCCAATCCTTCAAGGGGTGCCACAGTGGTTAGTACCAGTGCCTCTTTATTCCAGGGTCCAGGGCTGCCTCCATCTATCTATGCAGGCTGCTTCTGATTACTGTATCTGTCTTCCATACCCAAAAATGCTGTTCGACTGACTACCGTAAATTATCTGTGCATAGAGCCTTTGCCCTTTTCCTTCCATTTTTTGACAGTATCGTGTGTGAAAAATGTATACAGGCACAATTGTACTGACCTCAATTATCAGCTAATTAAGTAGATAAACCTCTGTGCAAAAGCTGAACAGGTTAAAGTGTAACATACAAAGATCCCTTTTTAAACATTTTACTGAAAAAAAACTTATGAGTGATCAAACACTACAAAGCTGTACATGTGATCTGAAATTTGGACAAATGGCATGTGTAGTTCATGAGTCAAAGCATGCCTGCTTCATATTTATCTTAAAACAGGATGTCCATAATTAGATGGTTCATAATAGGCTAATGATCACTGGTGTCTTTACTAGCCTAGCGATGCAACCAAGTTTTGACCCCAAATTCCTTGGATGCCTATATGGTGGGGGTATGTTAACAAAGAGCTTGCTAAGAGTTTTGGGGGGTATATTAGTTGGGAATTAATTTTTTACTTTCAACCTCTGTGTACCACACATGGAGTCAGACCACAGGTGAATTTGTTATTTCCCATCCAATGATTAAGGTTTCTTTTGAATAGGGTCAGGGATGAACGCTACTTCAAATAGATGGGAGCTTATTCTGCAGCACAAGGATCTTTTGAGTCACATATCGGTCTCTCCAGCATGTTCTACTAATGTTGCAGGCAATGTTCAGGTTCTTGGATCTAGTGTTTCTGGTGCTGTTTGTTTTGTAGATGAGCAAAATACCCATCAGTGCTGGATCTGAGGATGCCTCATATGCTAGGCATAGATCATGTCTCTGTAATCTGCAGGTAACTGGGAACAGAGAAAGGACCTTAAGGTGATCTCTGTAGGACAGGGTATTCATAGCCTAGATTCTTTGCAAGTGCCTGATTTGGTACATGCCAAAGGAGACATTGCACTCACTGATGGGTCTGATAAGGGATAAGTACAGTCATACTATAACTTCCTTGGACCTGGATGCCTTACCCTTGCTTATGGGTTGGGTGGCATAGAATGATATTCTTACTGTTTTGGTTACATGTTGGTTGAAGGCCAGATTACTATCTACATATGTTCCACGAATCCTAACTATTGAGTTAACTGTTAGGGGTGTTTTATCGATGGAGTAATTAGCTTGGGTAGATGATTGCCCAAAGGGCACTATAAAGCATTTCTTTGGGGTTTATATCATAACATCGAAGTAGTAAAACTTTGAATGTTATAATATCGAACCCAAAACAGCAAACACTGAAAATAGTGAAGCTGCAGAACATCGACGTCTTTCCTAGGGAAAGAATTCGATGGGCTGTTTCTGCCGCTTCACTATTTTCCCCACTGTGGTGCAAAGGTTACGTACCAGGTTAAGGTAAGTGTGTGAACGGACCGGGTTAAGATGAGTGTGGGAATGGGATAGTTAGGGACCTTAGGGTTAGGGAGCAGGTAAGGTGAGTGTGGGATAGTTAGGGGACTTAGGGTTAGGGAGCGGGTAAGGTGAGTGTGTGATAGTTAGGGACCTTAGGGTTAGGGAGCGGGTAAGGTGAGTGTGCAATAGTTAGGGACCTTAGGGTTAGGGTTTGGGTTAAGGTAAGTGGATAGATAGTAGTGTATGTACGGTTTAGTGTAGGGTTACAAGTAGGATTTTAAGTGTATATGTGTGGATTACTTTTTTTGGTGTGCTTGAGTTGTGTGTGTGTTTCTCAGAACAGCAATTTTTTTCCCTGGGAAAAAATTTGCTGTTCTGAGCTTTCGATTATATCACATTTCGAAATTCCAAGTTCTAGCTTATAGTGTTCCATATTTTGGGATTTCGATTATGTGATATAAACCCTTTCTTTGCACTTGAGTTTTAATCCATGGCTTTGGTACAGTCATTTGTTTGTGTTAGACCTTCTTGTAGGATGCTGCTCTCATGGGGGGAGCCTATGAAAGCTCCCAGCTTGCAATCATCTGCAAACTTGGTGAGTCAGAGGCCTTTGACATTAGCCTTTACTTCCGAGAAATAGATGCCAAACAGGAACTGGCCCAACACAGATCCCTGGAGTACTCTGCTAGTGACCAGTCTCTTGGTGGAGGTGGTCTCACCAATCCTGACTTCTTGGGTCCAATCTGTGAGCCAGCCAGAAATCCAGTGTGTTATGTAGGGTTTTATGTCTAGTTCTGAGTGTTTGTCAACAATAATGGATGGGGTATTGTATCAAAAGCCTTAGCCAGGTCAAGGAAGGCTGTAGGCACCCTTTTTCTGTCATCCATAGTTCTGGTGACCTTTCAAAGAATAAAATCAGGTTGACTAGTCAAGACCTTCCCTTAACAAAGCCAAAGTAGGATTGGTCCAATGTCTATATGTTGACAATGTTCTTTTCGATCATTTCCATGATTATTCATTCCATGGCTTTGCATATCAGACTTGTCTGTAGCTCCTAGGGTCGGGTGACGGTTCACCCTTATAAAGAGGGATGACCATTGCAGCCATCCATTTACTTACCACATAACCTGCTTTGAGGCTGTAGATGAAGAGTGCTTCATGTCATCCTGCTAGGTCTTATTTTAGGCTACATAGAAGACAACTGGAATATTGTCAGGTATATCTGAAGCAGTGTTTTTGGCCTTAGCGATTGACATGAGGACCTGGTCTCTGTTGGTAGTGGGGGGGATATGCTAGAAGAGATTTCACAGGGGGTAGTTGGGGGAATGGGGGTGAAGTTTGAGACAAATTTATCAGCTAGTAGATTCGCTGTGTCTCCTTGCTCAGTGAAGTTTGTGCCATTTCCCACCAGTTCTACACACTGCTGAATGTTACCTTTAAGGTTCCTGACATAGCTGAAGAATATGTTCTGAATGTCCTTGGTCTAGGAGGAAATCCTGACTTCATAATTGCCTTTTGGACTTAGTTAAATCAGAGAGAATTTATCTCTATAAGAATTGCTCTTTTTAATTCTGGCTATGACTTTTTTCTTTTGTTATATTCCCTGTAAAGGTAAGGATTCCACCGGTTGGGTTTGTTTTTGGTATTAGATCTGGGCTTACTTCTGGTACATATGGCAGACTCAATGCAGCCATTTACATGTTTGTACAGTATTTCAGTAAATGAGTCTACATAGGTAGCTGTGTTTTTAGGGTTTTGGAGAGCTGTGAATTTTGACAAAATGCTACTTAATAGGATCCACTCTGCTTTAGAAGAGCTCTTAACTGGTACATTTTTTAGTTTGGTTTTCCTGGTTTATTCTTATTTCTAGGGAAACAGCTTTATGGTCTGACCTCATCAATGAGGATGTGACATGGTGGAACAGGGTGCAACACTCTCCTATGTTAGGCAGTACTTGGTACAAGCATGTGTGATCCTCTGGTTGGAGTGTGCACTATCTGGTCCAAGGTATTTGTGTTGATACAGTCCAGGAAATGTTGTGCTGTGAGTCAGAGGCAGTGCATGTTTCCCAGTATGTAGAGGGGTAATTAAAATCTCCAATAAATAGGGCATTTGTTTGGATGATGAGTACCTCTAGTAGGTATAGGTAAGAGCTGTGAGCTTCGTAGGTCACAGAGGGTGACCTGTAGCTGGGCAGGTCATGGTAAGTAACTTTGTGTATGGAGACTTGGAGGTGGATGAACTCCAAGGCATCATACTACTTAACCAACCTGGACTTCTTTTTGGTATTAATGTAGTGCCTCAGTATAAGAAGGTCTATATGTGTGGTGAGTGGTAGATGTGCAGGGTGTAGTGTGTGTGTTCTTGACATCCTTGTTTGTAAGTGACATTTTTACCTCCAATGATGTTATGTGTGTACATCTCCCGCATACTGTATCAGTTTCTTTAAGGATTAAAAGGTTGTCTGAGTACATGAGACAATTGCTTCACTGTATCAGAATGCCCATGTTTACCAAGTAGAACACAGAAACATTAGGGAAATTGCAAATCTGTGTTTTCAGGAACTGTAATAGTGATAGGCTTTTATGGTTTAGGGACTTTATTTACAGAGATTACCTGAGTGGTGACTAGCAATAAGGTTAGATGTTAGATGCAGTTATGATCTGATAGTAGTTCTGCTTGATGCACTAATTAGCTACCCTAAGCTTAGCTCCACAGAAATCCTTTCAGTATTACAGGTTAAAGTCGTAAGTATTAGCTTTATAACTTTGCTACTATACAGGGTATTGCTAACCACCAATGAGCTGTGAACAATTCTGCAAAAAAGTACCTAATTTTTAGAAGACAGTAAAAAGCTAAAAACTAACTCCTATACCCACTGGCCAATAAATGATTACACTCCTTGGAGTGCTTCATAATGCAGAGAAACCAGGTAAACACCTTCTGCCACAAGACAGATGATCCTAGAATCTCATGAAGTGAAAACATAGCAAAAGTACCTCGCAAGTACAGATTAAGACCAAACAACTAAGTCTGTAATAATCCCTCTGGCTGTTGAATCAATCTCACTTCAAGCCTCCCTGTGAGTTTCTCAATTTGGACTCAGACAGACTAGGCTACTTTACTACTGTCACTAGAATAGCAGTCCAAGACTTTTTAAAAACATACCTTGGTTAGACAAACGTGAGAAGGTACCACCTAGCTAAGTCTGTCTTTAAGTCTCACTTTGTGTACTCCATCTTTGACAGACTAGGCTACCTTTTCACTCCCACCAGAATTGCAGTCCCAGTCTTCTTAATGTAAAAACACACTTTATTTAGCCACAAGTAAAAAGGTATCAGAAACAAATCAAATAACTAGCTACAACAAGTATTTTTTTTTTTTTACTTTAATCCCCCGTGTGGGTTTTCCCACTAAGGAAGACAAGGCAACCTTTCCACTTCCAGAAGAAATGCAGTCCCAGTCTTCTTGAGGTAAAACACACACTTTAGTTAGCCAAACGTGATAGGTATCAGGAGCAAATCAAGCAATTTGCTACAACAAGTATTAACACCTATATGGTATTGAATGTCATACCCCTAGCAGCCTACACTCATCTTGCATTCCAGAGTATTTTCTGAAAAATGGTCTTAAAGAAAACAAATGTAAATATTTTGTGAACAATAAAAACTATTACAACTGTACAAATAGCAATGGTATCAGTAAGAAGTATTCTTGGCAGTGATAATAGTTGGTACCTCCATAGACTTTTTCATAAATACTGTAATATATTATAATGCACTTAAACCCCAATTATATTTTTGTAAACTTTCACAAATTTTCATAACTTGAAATCTGTACAACCTAGACATATATATTTTTAAAACATTTTTTATTAACTAAAAATAAGCTTTCACATGACAACAAGACATTCCTCTATATTTGCATGTTTATTGAAATACTTACAGAAATATGAAAACTAATGCTTAATTACATCATTAGCAAAACATAATACTCTCAGGATGTGCAACTTAGATCACCAGGAGGCATGGCCAAGGTGAGCACTGAGTAGCAGCAGTTCATTTTTAGTTCTGTCTCTTCAAATCTTTAATGACATGATTTTTTGAAAATAACTATCCTAAGAGTGGATATTTTTCTCCATTTGACTTTCCTAAATATATATTAGTATAATTTATAAAATATTTTGAAATTTTATTTTTTTTCCTATCAAAATTACTAGATATAATTCTAGTATCATCAGTCTACAAAATGAGCTTCACTAAATCTAATCAAGAAACAGCTACAAAAAAGGAGCTTCTATCCTTGTTATCCAACATCCAAGAATTGTCAATAAAATTAGACAAAATGGACTTGAAACGAGACAATTTTAAAGATAAACGTACTCAACAAATGGAGACGTTACACAAAGACCTTCAACAACAGAAAAAAACAAATCTCTGGAATTTAATCAGCACTTAATGAGATGGACAGCAGGATACAAGAAGGTGAACATAATATAGAATTTCTATTAAAACAAAATAAACAACTTCAATCATAAGTGGATGACTTGGAAAACAGGTCACACAGAAGCAACATTAGAATATTTGGTTTGCCTGACAATATTGAAGGAAACAATATGGAAAAATTCCTGACTTCTTGGCTGCCTGAAATCCTTGAACTCCCAGAAGTACTATCCTACTGTATCAAAAGAGCCCACAGATCTATGCTATCTTCTAAAAACAGTAAGAGTAATTCTACAAAATCTGTGAAAAAAAGGTTCCTCTCCTCACATGACAAAGGATGGTTTTAAAAAAAGCCTGGGCAAAAACGCTAATTAAAATAAAAGATAACATCATTTGTTTTGACAATGATTATTCTCCTATGGTCATTTCCAAAAGAAAGTTTTTTCTGCCTTTAATCAGAGAACTCAAAAAATGTCAAATAAAATCCCATTTATTATTCCTGGCTAGACTGAAAATTTTCTCCAAAATGGATCAAAGATATTTGAGGACTTAGATACTGCTCTTTCTTTTATCAAAACCAACAAAATATTGGACAAAATTGAAGAAATGGAATGGGCTAATACAAGTCTTAAAAGAATAGCAGACACTTGTACATGGAACCTTTGACCAAAAAAAGAAACTTAAAAAATGAATACTTATTGGTTCCCTTGTATACCTATGCTCAACCCTTGAAAGGATTTTTGTGTTCTTAATGTTTTACCATCTTCTCATTATAAATTATTTTTCAGCAAGTAAAATCTATAGGCCAGATTTATACAACTTTAAAAAAACATGTTTTTTAAAAAGCAAATGAGAAAGGAAATGGGAGCAGAAGGAAATGAAAACGGAATGTCAGGTGAGTATTTTCAGTTGTATTGTTGTTGTAGTTTTATATATGTTCTGTGACTGTGGAACTGACATAGAGTAGTTTATTTATGATTTTTAAGAACTGACTCCATAGTTTAATTTAATATAGATGCATGAAGAATGCATGATTTATAATTCATTATTCATGTTGGTCATTATTTGTTTCATGTCTTGATGTTGTATTTGTATGTTTGTGTGTTTAAGGCTTGTTTGGTTGGGACAGTATGGCTGTGTGAATAATGCGGAACTTAAAATACATTATTCTTGATAGTAGTTGTTTGACTTGTGGCTTGATGTTACATCTGTGTGTTTGAGGGATTGAAACTTGTTTAGAAGAGCCAGTGTGGATGTAAATACAGTCAAATGTTGTGGACGGAAGGGAGAAGAGAAAGGGGTGGGGAGGAGACACATTGGTTTGGGCTCTGTGTTTTTGGATAACTTTTCTGCCCTGTATGAAGTTTACAATGTGTTACGCTGGCTTTGTGGGTGCTTTTGTCTTTTGACATGTTTAGTCTTGTGGTTTGAATGGCTTAGAGTGAATCTGGTTACTGTGTTGATCGGTGGGTGGTGGTGTGGAGGGTCTTTTGTTTCATTTTCTCTTGTTTGCCAGAGTTTCATCTTTCAGCCCTTTTCAAGCCTTGTTTTTTATCTGGAGACCTTTAATGTGTTCAAAGAATTAATTGAACTTATTGTTTCCTCCTGGAACATCTCATTTTCATTTTTTTCATTGGGACGAGGATGGGATTCTGCCTCTCAAGCTTATAAAATGCTGGATGACCACTAATAAGCATTATCACAAGGCACTCAAGGCGAAATGAACTTTGAACCCTAATTAGGTTGTTAGTTCTTCAAAATGAAACGTTCAGTGCATCCAAGTATATGGAGTGGTTCATTTTATTATAGTAGGGAAGAGGGAAAAGGGATTTGAATGTTTGTTCTGTGATTTCTCAAGTATATATATTTTTTATTCAACTCATATATGTGTGCTTATAGACAGTTCTGTTTCACTAAAAACATAACTTCAACATATTATAACATTGTGTCAAACAGATATATGAAATTAGACATTTCAAATTAGCTTCAGGAAAAGCAATCTAATGTTTTTAAGACCAAGTCTTACTATCTGGCAAAGATTTTTATTAATCCAAACAAATGTTTAGAGTCTCTAGGTCCTTTGAGACATATCGCTTTATGGAATATTGTATGATTTCACATGCACAGTACATGCTTAATGAAACTCTTGTAACTCCTATTCACAAATGAGCACAAGCAAATTCATGGATTAAAGTAACTATATTTATAGTCACAAAGGAATTATACTTAGAACTGACAATGTAACCAGAGAATATTATAGATAACACTCTACTCAAACAATATATTATTTTCCCACTTGTTCTAAACAAAAAGGATGACTCTGAAGATGTTTGATTCTAGCTCTGGACACTTTAATAAAAGAAAATCAGTATATTTTGTTACTCCCCCATATACCTTAGATAAGAATGTCATGTAGCTGTGATATTCACATATACTTTTAAGCTATAACAATTGGGTAATATTTTGGCATACTATAGACTTTAGTTAAAAGAAAGATACATGGTATATATTACAACAATCGTTGGGTTATTGATTACTGTATAATTGTAATCCTTCTTCAAATATTTTCAGAATTTATATTGGTAAAAGAAACAATAGTTAAATATATCTATATGTATTTATATACACATGCTCTGTTATAGACACTTCAAGCCTTGTTTAGACTAATATATAGCAAAGACTGGTTTAGTCAATTCAAAAAAGAAACATAATTGAAAGTGATTTTATAATTATATAACAATTTTTTTCTTCTGACAAAATACTTGATTTGACAGTTTAATTCAATGACTTGTCAGTTTATATTTGAATAGCTAGATAGTAATTTTATAACTTTATAATAAGTGTTACTCATTGACAGGTTATGTTTTAATCATATGTAAACAATTTACATTTATAGGCTGATTTTGTATGTAATATATTCTTGTTTTTTTATCTATAGATGTTTCAGTTTTCCTAAGAATTTAATATCTATTGTGACTGAATTATAATATATTTTGTAAGAATTCAATAAAAAGCCATATATTTTCACTTAAGATTATTATCTCATAGACAGATGTTGATTCGATGTCACTACTAAGTTGGAGATTAATTTGAGTGATGTCACTCAAATTAGGAGTTTTAAACTGCAGATGGGTTTGGGTGAATATAATGGTATGTATTTTTGTTATATTAGTTTGCTATTAACTTTTCAGACATTCACTATATTTTATGAAATGAGAAATATTTCAAATGTATCATTATTTGTTTTATTGCTTCACATTTGGTGTAAATTAACATATAGTATTCCTTATTTTGTTTTATGGAAAATATTTCATTGGTCAATATATTTCTATCACACATACATGATTTTAAATGACCTCATTAAAAGGTATCTCAATTAATATTAATGGTTTAAATAATCCATGCAAGAGGGGAAGTCTATTTAAATTCACTGTTAAACTACTAGGACCATTCCAACTTGCTGAAAAAGTACGGACACCACATTAGCGCTTTCATTCACTTTATTCACTGTGAACTTCCTCAGAAACAGTTTGAACTCCACCCAAAGCACTTTTTATAGTAAAAAAGTCACATGATAATTAATTACATAATTAATTGCAATACCAATTGTAACACAACATAACAAACATGAATAATGTAAAAGTTAAAATAAAAATCAATATTAAACATGTATATGTATATAAACTGTTGTTCATTGAAAACATCATTGTAGAGAATTGAAAAGCTTTGATGGGTAATCAGGACCTTATAAAAGTCATTGGTGAATGACCACATTTTACATTCAAAAGGGTTAATAACATTAAATGTTTACTAGAATGGGGAACGAATAACTACAAAAATACAAGTAGAAAAAGAAATATTATGACTAGGGGACATATGCTTGTAACAATTGTATATACTGTAGGTTTATAAGTAACTCCTCATCTGTTCATTTTACACATATTAATAAAACTTTTTGGTGTAAAAGTTACTATACATGTGATAGCAAAATGGTAATATATGTTGCTCAATGTCTGTCATGTCCCACTTATTATATAGGCATGACTACAAGATGTTTAAAGAAAAGAATGAGTGAACACATTTTGGCAATAAAGAAAAAAGATCAAACAAATGCACTAGGTAGACATTCTACTATTTGTAGAGACTTTAAGAAGTTCACCTTCTCTATTTTAGATAGTGTTAGTAAACACGTATTTATGGGAGACAGCAAAAGTTATTTTAGAGTGTAAGGAATCTTTATGGCAATTGCATTTGGGAGCTGATTATGCTCCTGGGTTAAATGAAACCATTGATATAAAATGTTTTTTACAGATGAAACAATGAACAACAGTTTATATACAAACATATACACGTTTAATATTGATTTTTATTTTAACTTTTACATTATTTATGTTTGTTATGTTGTGTTACAATTGGTATGCAATTAATTATGTAATTAATTATCATGTGACTTTTTTACTATAAAAAGTGCTTTGGGTGGAGTTCAAACTGTTTCTGAGGAAGTTCACAGTGAATAAAGTGAATGAAAGCTCTAATGTAATGTCCGTACTTTTATATCAAGTTGGAATGGTCCTAGCAGTTTAACAGTGGATGTTATCTGTTTTTGTGCAACTATCATCGTGTTCAGAAGTCTATTTAAATATCTTAACCTTCATAAATCTCAATTAATATTTCTGCAAGAAACGCACTTAATATTGGAAGATATATCCATACATGATTCCAAATCATATACAGTATTAGTAAGTTCAGAACACTCTTAAAAGAAAAGAGGAGTAGCTATTTTATGGAATGATACAATACCCCTTCCTAAGTTATGTATATAAAGATAATAAGGGAATGTTTTGTTCAGTTATTATAGAATTAAATAGTAAAATATATATACTCTTGTCAACATATACTAGATACCTGGAATTGGCACTAATACAGTAAAACAACATATAGACCACATGGTGCAACTCTCTAAAGGAAATATTGTATTAGCAGGGGATTTTAACTGTATCTGAGATGATAAAGACTCTAACACTACTGGTAAAAGAAGAATCTAAGCCTCAGCTAAACTATTAAAAGATTTTATAGATACATACTTAATGAAAGACATTAATAATTTTGCAGATCCAAACTCTGTTTTCACCTTCTACTGTCATAGACATAATACATACTCAAGAATAGACAAAGTTTTAATTTCCAATGAATTGACAAATACTCTAACTAATACAAAGGTAGTCTTGTGTCCCTTATTGGACCACAATTTTGAGTTATTAGTCAATTCAACTTATAATATTCAAATTAAGAGAATACCTGCTTACATTACAAAATTAAAAGTTTTTAACAAATTCATCGCTTCAGAAATTCAGAAGTTTATAAACCTTAACAATACAAATTATGTTTCTGAAGCATATATTTGGGATGCTTAAAAAGTGTACCTATATGGAAAAATGATTAATTGGTATAACAAAAAAAAAAAAAAAAAAGAAAATGTGGGACAAAGAACTACAAGATATACAATATAAAGTAGATAATTTGAAACTTAACAATGAGGGAGAGAAAGACAAAAATGGTAAAGAAAAAGAAATAAACTCTTTGAATAATAAATACCTAGAAGTTGTAAATCATAAAACCATGATTAACTTAGAGAAATTTAAACTTATAAACTTTTCCACTAACCCTAGATCTTTAAACATACTAGCTAATAAAGCAAAAAAGACTAAACAAGTTTAAACATATTAATGAAATATTTTCCTCAAAAAAGAAAAATATGGTCAGATTTACAAAATATCTTAATAGAATTTAGAGAATTTTTTCTTAATATTAATCAGAAACCTCGGACAATTGATTCTAAAGAAGAAATAAAATCTTTTTTATTTATAAATACACTAAAAAAGGCTTTCAGATGACCAAGCTGCTATTATAGATAAACCTATATTTTTAAGGACATTCAAACTCAAATTACCAAATTAAAACAAAATAAAGCACCTGGTAATGATGGCATTATTCCAGAAATGTATAAGATCTTGCCTAATACTGTACTAAAATTACTTCATAAAGTCTTTAACATTTCACAAATTAAAAATACAATTCCACCTTCATGGAAATATACTTTTATTTCTCCCATATTGAAGTCCAAAGAAAAAGAGGTAGATACTCCAAGACAATCGAAGTCAACCAGGAACTTAAACCAAAATTGAATAAAATCCTTTATTTCTGAAAACAGTAAGCGCTTTCGCGTTGCTCAGAACGCTTCTTCAGACTTTAATAAAAAACAAATAGAGGATATCTTAATAAGGATCTATTAGTTATACAACAAACATGCAATGAGCGTATTGCACCCCCTTTTATTAAGAATAATAGCAATACGTATGAGCGTCTAACCAGGTCTAGAGATAGGAGAAAGAGGTTGTTAATTCCCTATACTAATACTAATAGTTCCATTGTTGATATAATAAAGAAGAACTGGAACATTTTATTACTAGATGATGACATCAAGGGATTAGTGGGTGATAGGCCTGCTATTAGTTATAAAAATACAAAATCCCTTAAGCGTCAGTTATGTTATGAAAGAAAGAATAAAAATAAGATTACTTCGCAGAGGAAAGGTACCTATGCGTGTAGGAGTTGCAATCAATGTAACTTTATTATGAACTCTAATGTCTTTATACATCCTGACAGCAATATTAAATATGAGTTTAATGATTATGCAGACTGTAGGTCTAGGAATGTTATATATTTAGAAAATGCCAGAGTTTCTATGTAGGAAAAACAAATAGAACTCTGAAAGAAAGAATTAGAGAACATGTCTATGTGATACAAAAAGAAAATGAAGTAAATGCCCTAGCCAGACATGTTATACACAATGGGTCTACACATACTTTCAATTTCATGGTCATAGAACACCAACAGGCAACTGAAAGATTAGGTAACATCAATAATACCACAGAGAAATAAGAAATAAAATGGATTATTAAGCTTAGAGCTGACAAAGACATGGGCTTAATGACAAATTGTCTCTAAGACCCTTCTTAGTAGAGCCATTCAGACGTTAGTAGACACAGTATATATATATATATATATATATATATATATATACATGCTTTAATATTGTAATATGATGATTGATTTTTGTTTGTCCTTTATATATATATAATATTATTGCTATCATGTATCCACACTATAGCATAAGCAGTATTACGCACATGTATATACATATTTTCTAGTGCCCCCCCTTATTACTCATATACATATATATATATATTTTTTATCATATTATCTCTACCATATATTTTTAACACATTTTTAATCTTTCTATACTACTTTTTACAGATATATTTATCTATGTGCTTAGTATTTATATATTAATTGGATATACATATTTAGCAATGTTCTACTGAAATTTTCACCAAGTGATAACCTCTATGTATCTCTATTGTAAGCTTTGGGATATACAGATGCCTTATAGAAGTTTTTCATGTGACTATTTCTATTGCTTTCATTGGTTGTTTTGAATGCATATGTTTTATTGGTTGGCTCTATGTATTTAAGTAGAGCAAGCACCTTTGTTTTTTATTAAAGTCTGAAGAAGCGTTCTGAGCAACGCGAAAGCGCTTACTGTTTTCAGAAATAAAGGATTTTATTCAATTTTGGTTTAAGTTCCTGGTTGCTTCGATTGTCTTGGAGTATCTACCTCTTTTTCTTTGGACTTCATTATTTCGTTTGAGGTGATACCTTACCCTGTTTGTGTTTTTTCTTTTCAATATTCTCCCATATTGAAATCAATATACTTTTATTTCTCCCATATTGAAATCTAATAAAGACACCATTAAATGTTTTTCTTATAGACCAATTTATTTACTAAATACTGATTATAAAATGTTTATGTCCATATACACAGATAGGCTTAAAACTTTTCGCCCAATACTAGTAGATGAAGACCAAATGGGTTTTATAGTAAACAGAAATTCATATGACAACAGAAAAAGAACAATAACTTTGATTGAATCTGTCAAGAATTTAACTAAGAACCTAACACTCATTAGTCTTGATATAAACTGTGCTTTTGATTTGATCAATTGGGAATGCTTAATTATTTTATTGGGAGAATTAAATTTTACTAACAGTTATAAATCTGTTAACACTGCTATATAAAGACAGTCAAAGTTACATTAACATCAGTACAGGTGTATCTCAAAATATACCAATAATTAAAGGAACTAAACAAGGATGTCCCTTATCTCCTTTATTGTTCACACTAATTATGGAACCTTGATCAAACTTAATAAGATGGGAGAATGGCATTGAATGTTTTAAATTAAATTCTAATGAGTCTTTCAAAATACAAATGTTTGCAGATGACATAGTTATTACCCTTGGTGGAAATAATCATCTATCTATGCACTCTTTAAAGATATGGAAGACTTTCAAAGAATCTAGACTAACTTTTAATAATAATAAAAGTCAAATCCTTTTAATTGGGCCAAAGAAGTTCAATTTACATGATAAATATAAAAAATCTACATCACTCGATGGGTTGCCAAATAGGCTTACTGACAGAACCTACGCTGTAAGAGTAGCTGACTCCAAATCCAGCTCCAGACAAGTGACAAGTGGAGTACCTCAGGGTTCAGTCCTGGGACCTCTCTTGTTTGGCATCTACTTCTCTAAATTACAGGTCAACACTAAGGGACTCTGGCTAACAAATTTCACAGATGACTGCAAACTGGGAGCCATTATTGAATCCCCAAATGATGTGGATACTCTACAAAAAGGCCTTACAGAAACAGATGCTTGGTGCCAGAGCCATGGGCTCAAGCTCAATGCCAAGAAATGTATAGTTATCCCCTTTGGGAAAAAACATGCATGCATGAATTACCACATAGATGGCAGTACACTAAACACCAAAAGTGTGATAACAGTCTTAGTGACACAGGTGGACAGTGGTCTCACCTTCAATAACCACATCACTACAACAGTCAGGAACTCCTTCTATGTGGCACACCTCATCACTAAAGGCTCTTCATCCAGAAAAAAGGAGGTCATTGTCCCACTCTACTCATCCCTCATTAGACCCATTATAGAATACAATGCCCCATTTGGTATGTACCTCTCAAGACATCTGCAACAACTGGAAAGGCCACAGAAATACCTCACTAAAAGAATCACAGGCCTAAAGATGTGCTATGCTGACTGCCTAAAAAAACTACAGCTATACTCTGTTGCATATCATCTACTTCAAGGTGATCTCTGCTTAACATACAAGGCCATGTCAAACCCAGAGCTGTTGAACATGCTACACTTAAAGAAATCCCAATCCCTCAGAGCCACATGCTCCAGGGATCTAAATCTTGTCATCACAATAAACAAAACATGCTGGAGGGATAGGTTGCTGACCAAGAGACTCCCCAGACTCTGGAATAGACTGCCCATACATGTCAAGCAGAGCGCCTTTTTGGCCCTCTTCAAAAGGAACCTTGATGATTGGATGGGAGAAAGGAAATTCACCCCAGGGATCATGTCAGTCGTCCTGCTAGACAGGTGTCCAGGGAAGTAAATAGTGTGGGAAGAAATAGTCAGGGAATTGTTATGGCTAGGCTTTTATAGGCCCTAGGGCCGATAGCCTAGTACCAACCTATGAACCTATGAACTAACAAGGAGCAAAACTGCAATTGAAATTGTAGCTTTCTACAGATCACTCACCATATCCCAGGACCCCCATTCCACATTTCTGGAAATACTGGGAAATATAAAGGTCCTACCAAACACCCTGATATTGGGTGATTTCAATTACCCAAACATTAACTGGGAAAACTACTCAATTGCTAACTCTCTTCCCCAACATTTCCTAGAATTTATAAACTCAAATGTCCTGGATCAACTGGTCAACACCCCCACCAGAGGTGACAACATATTGGACCTGGTCATCACCAACATGAGCAACCGGTGTTCCACACTGGAGGTCAACCCTTCGCTGATTAGATCTGATCATAAACTAATCACTCTAGATATCCACATTCTGAGGCCCACCCCTGGTCAAAGAAACCACTGTGAAAATCTTGTCAAAAGCAAAATTGACGTTACTTAAGACTTAAGACCAAGGTGGAAAGTTTCAAAGCCCCCGTGTTAAAGGATAACGCTGCCCAAGCTGCAAAATCCTTTACTAATGCACTCTATGGGCACTTACAAGAATGCATGGATTGTGCTAGCCCAAGCAAAACCAAGACTCACTCCTCCAAGAAAAGGAAACCAGTCTGGTGGACCCCTGCCATAAACAAGTTGTACAACAAGAGGAGGAAACTAGTACAGAAAAGAGTAAAATCCCAAGAAGGTAAGACATCCCTGATCAGTATCCACAAGTAACTGCGATCCCTCATAAAATCATCCAAGGCTAGCTTTGAAAGAAAAATTGCCAAGGACTCCAAAGATAACCAGAAAGCATTCTTTATCTATGTCTAGAATCAAAGTGGCAATTCTCAGATCTGCTCAGAGTTAGTGCAGAATGGCACAAAATACACTGAACCAACCGATATCGCCAACATCCTGGCAGACAGGTTCAGTGCAAACTTCACCCCCTCGCACCCACAAAAGGGCCCATAACCATACCAGAAGAATGTAGTGCCCCTGAAATCACAGACACTCAGGTTAAAACAGCCCTCTCCAAAGGCAAAAACACAGCATCAATGGGACTGCATGTCATCCCAGGCTGCGTCCTACATGAGCTCAAAGATGAACTAACCCCTCAACTAAACACACTGTTCAAACTCAGCCTCTCCACAGGCTACATGCCCATAGAGTGATGCATAGCAATGGTTATTCCACTCCACAAAGGTGGAGCCACAACAGACCCCAGGAACTATTGCCATATAAGCCTGACTAGCTTGGTCTGCAAGGCTATGTAGCGCATCAACATGGATCTCATTAACAGAGACATTGGGAGCCTCCAAACACTGGACCCTACCCAGTTCAGCTTTATTAAGAGCAGATCATGCCTCCTAAACCTGGTGGACTTCTTTGAGACAGTTACCAAGGCTATAGACAAGGGAAAGGTGGTCCACACAGCCTACCTAGACCTTACAAAAGCCTTTGACACCATTCCTCATTCTGGTATTATAGACAAGCTCACCATCCTGAACATAAACCCCTACATCACGAGATGGGTTGCCAACTGGCTCATGGACAGAACCCACATGGTAAGAGTTGCAGGAGCTAGGTCTGACTCTAAACCGGTTACAAGTGATGTTCCCCAGGGCTCAATCCTAGGACCCCTCCTGTTTGGCATATACTTCTCAGAGGTACAGGCAAGCACAGGAGGTGTATGGCTGACCAAGTTTGCAGATGACTACAAACTAGGGGCTATAATTGACTCTCCAGCTGACACAGATATTCTCCAAAAGGGTCTCACTGAGACAGATACCTGATGTCAAAACCATGGCCTCAAGCTAAATGCCAAAAAGTGCATAGTCATCCCCTTTGGAAAAAACAAAGCACCCACAAACTACCACATATGTGGCAGACCCCTAAATATGGAAGACAAAATAAGGGATCTGGGGACCCAAGTAGATAGTAATCTCTCCTTTGATAATCACATTGCCAGAGTGGTTAGAAAATCCTTCTATGTGGCCCACCTAATCACAAAAGGGTTTGCATCCAGATCAAAAGAGGTCTTTCTGCCCCTCTACACATCACTCATCAGAACTATCATACAGTACAACACCCAATTTGGGATGTACCTTACAAGACACCTGCAACAGCTGGAAAGACCACAGAAGTGCCTCACCAAGAGGATCACTGGCCTCAAACAGATGCCCTATGCAGCTTGACTGAAGAAACTCCAGCTGTACTCAGTTGCATACCGCCTACTCAGAGGTGATCTATGCCTGACATACAAGGCCATGTCCAACCCAAAATTGATGGACATGCTCCACCTAAAGAAAACCATATCCCCTCAAGCCACACTCTGTAGGGATCTAAACCTCACTACAACAATAAATAGGAAGTGCAGGTGGGATAGATTCCTGTCCCAGAGACTTCCCATGCTCTGGAACAAGATTCCAGTCTACAGTAGGCAAAGCTCCTCGCTAACACTCTTCAAGAGAAACCTTGACAAGTGGATGGGAAATAGGGGATTACTTCAATGGCTCTGCTGGACAGAGGTACAGGGAACTAATCTAAGAGGGCAACGAAAGCCAACACAATTCCAGCTAGGCTTATAAATGCCTTTGGGCAGATAGCCTAGTACCTACCTATGAACCTATGAAAATATTTAGCACAATCTGAACAGATGCTTTATTTAGGTATTGTAATTACTAACAATGTTAAAGATATTATTCAAATAAATTATAACAATAGTTTAATTGCAATAGAAAGCCTTGTAAATACATGGAATAAAATTCCCTTTTGTATAGATGAAATACTTTCAATTGTAAAAATGATTTTACTCCCTAAAATTCTCTACATTATCCAATCAATTTCTATCTTCTTCTTCTTTCGGCTTTTCCTAGTTAGGGGTCGGCACAGTGGATCACCTGACCTCTCATGATTGACAGTGAAGTTTTACAGTGTTGAGTTGCCAACCAGGCACCCACACTCATGCCTAGGGCCAATTTAGAGTATCCAATCCACCTACAGCATGTCTTTGGGATGTGGGAGGAAGTGGCAGCACCTGGAGGAAACCCACATGACCACAGGGAGGACATGCAGACTCTGCACAGAAGGCACCCCAGCCGAGAATTGAACCTGAGGATCTCTTGCTGTGAGGTGGCAACACTAACTGCTGCACCACTGCGGCCGCCCATCCAATCAATTTCCGTACCCCCTCCAAATTTAATAATCAAGAAATTTAATTCAATGATTCAAAAATTCTTATGATTTCCAAATAAGCTCAGAATTGCATAAACCTATCATATGAAAAACTGAGACAGTGGTGGCATAGGTATACCAAACTTGGAAATGTATTCAATTTCATCAATGATTAAAGCTATCTCCCTTCTTATAGATGTCAAATACACTGCAAAATGGAAACAATTCTAGAAATATTATCAGATTATACAAAGAGCAATAATTCTCAGAAATTAACTTTAGTAGTAAATAACTAATTTATCTGGATATTGAAAGATTATTTCTCTGTTTATTCTTCTCACACTTTTAAATCTAACCATATAATACTCATTTTAAAAACTTTGAGAAATTATATATTTAATTTTAATATATATAAGGATTGGTTATTTCTTCTCTTTCCCATAGCTCACATGCAAGGAGTCATGTTCTCATCTGATTATGCAGAAATGTCATCATTTAAGTGAAAGCATTTAATATTCTGGTATCAGATGATGACAATTGATGATTTAAAATCCATCAATTTACTCAAGATTGAATATGAATTTGATACATGTTCATGGTTAGACTTGCAAGAAGGCAGACAATATATTTAAATAAACTTGATTCATTGTCCTCATCAACAAAAAAATTAATACCAAAACTACTACATTTTTGATGTTATCAATTCAAGATAAGTCCCCTGTTAAAAATAAATTGTCTCACACACACACACACACACACACATATATATATATATATATATATATATATATATGTATATAAGGCAATTTAGTCTGATTTGGATGAATATTCTAATAGTCACTGGAATTATTTGTCTTCAATTAATGATCATCTTCCCACATTAGCTAAATATAAATCAAGTCTGCTAGTGAGACCACATCATCACCTAAATGGAGATTATTTACCTGGAAGAATTTCTATAGCTCATTCCTTACCCTGTTCACTATAAGTAAATTTAGCAAGAAGAGTGTCATATGTTGGGGATGTAATAAGGAAATAAATGCAGATTGGTCTCACATGTTTTATAATTGTACAGATTTAAAAAAATACTGGGAAGATATTAATACCTTTTTTTACAAGCAATTTTTAATTTTGTACTTTCTAAATCGCTTCTTTTATTTAATACACTAGTTTCTGAATGTATACAGAAAACTAAATACCCTTTGATTTGGTCTATACTATCTTTTGCCATAAAAACCATTACAATGAATTGGAAATCTAATACTTCAGCCTCATTTCAAGAATTTAAAAATGTACTTCTTGAAGTCTGTTATCTAGAAAGGTTGACTATTAAGTCAAGATCTACTAGGAATATTATAATATACAATATGTGGAATAAAGTATATGAATTATTAGAAAAAAATGATGATCTTGTAAATAGTTGATATATATCAATACTATTATACTGTATATATGGTGGACGTCTCTGTATATAGTTTAGTTATGTTTGATTTTTGTTTATTATCTCTTACTTAATTTCGAAATTATGCATTTTCTTACAGAATATTTGTTTATTTCAGTACTGATTCCAATAAAGCTGTTTTAAAAAAAAAAAAAGATGTCGAACTTACAGTGCAACTATCACAGTTTTTTTCAACATCTAAGGTTTCACTTAATGCCATGCAATAGTCTGCAAGTCAATCAGTTTTTGAAGTATTACGTACATATGGAAATATTGCTTATTTTCATAGTTACTAGCAAGCATCTAGCAATATTTCCAGTATACTGTGATATAACCCAGCACTGACAGTGAATTGTCCTTTCTCGCACATTGGTGTTTCACACCATAGAGCTCAATAACGTGTAGGTCTCTCAGTTATGAAAATATGAGCATCAATTTTAAAATACGACTTTACAACTCCTTTCCCTTTCTGATACTGTCTATTATCAGCTGGTAAGTCACTTAGATAAGCCAGACCCAAAAAAGTTCTGGGCGTCATAAGTCGGTATGGGTGTAAACTGGAAGTATACAAAAAATGCATTTTAGGCTTGAGTGAGTTAAGCCTACCTGTGTACATCCCAACTCAGACAGACCAACTACCTTTCTTTGGTCACTAGAATTTCAGTTCCAGTCCTCGTAATGTAAGAATCACACTTTAGTTAACCACAAATGAAAAAGTACCAGAAACACATCTGACAACTAGCTTCAAGTAATTACAAGAAGATTAAAATGCAGACATGCCAGCAATAAGGAACACATACACTTTAAGGCAATTTCAAAGTACACTAACAGCTAACAGTCTATGTGAGGGCCTTCCAAGTTTCTTTGTCAGTAACCAATAAGATAAGCAGAGGAATTAGGATTAGGAGGAGTTTCTAGGGTCTGCTGTATAGTAGGGACAGGCAGCTCAAAAGCCTCCAAGTGCATAAGCAGAACAGGAATAGGGTGGGTGCATGAGAACCAAATTCAGAAGACAGCCAGTAAAGATCCAATAAAATGAGGGCCTAGTCAGAACACCTAGGTCCAGCACAGAAACCATAAAAATGTAGTTTAATTGTACTTTCCTGGATGTAAAATGTAGTCCAAATGCTTTGTTTGTAAGCTTGTTCCAGTAGTCACTGCTGTAGTAGCCTAAATCATATGAGTCATACCTTGCCAAGTATATGACAACCAGCCAGCTTCTAAAGCTTAACAGCATGTTTCATACATTCTAACAGCTGCACAGCTTGAGGACAGCAGCATAAAGTCAACGGTTAGGGTAACAAACCTTCAGAACTTTCTTGCCACTGAAGTGAGGTATTTTCTGTGGGCTTTCAGTGATCAATGGGACTTTAAAAGACTAGGAAGATGAATACCCTGTTAGAGAAAACCTTCCACAAATACACTTTTGTTAAGAAAATGGATTTGTTTTTGTCAGATATTATTACTAGGATGCAGAGCTGATGTTTTTAGTGGTTGTCACTAATTACTTTTACCTGTAAATTTACATTATCAGTCAGGATTCCCTGTAGGGAAAGTGCTTTCAAATTTCTATTTTTTGTACACAAGTTACACATTTTTGTCAGAAATTATAACTGCAGAGTAGGACTAGAGATTTTGGGGGTTTAGCCACCAAAGAGTGACTCTGCTGTGGCCATGTCACATATCTCAGATCACACATCTGTTTCTCTCAATCTCACTAGCTCTGCTCCTTGAGAAGCCACTAAGGACCAGGAGACAGGTACATCCTCTATGTTTTTCAGCTGTCCTCTTCAGGCAAGTCAGAGCACCACTTATCAGTATCAGAGGAGGAAGTGGGTTATGTCTTACCACGATGCCACTCTTCAGGCAAGTCAGAGCACCACTGATCAGTATCAGAGGAGGAAGTGGGTTAGGTCTTACCACGATGCCACTCTTCAGGCAAGTCAGAGCACCACTTATCAGTATCAGAGGAGGAAGTGGGTTATGTCTTACCACGATGCCACTCTTCAGGCAAGTCAGAGCACCACTTATCAGTATCAGAGGAGGAAGTGGGTTAGGTCTTACCACGATGCCACTCTTCAGGCAAGTCAGAGCACCACTTATCAGTATCAGAGGAGGAAGTGGGTTATGTCTTATCACGATGCCACTCTTCAGGCAAGTCAGAGCACCACTTATCAGTATCAGAGGAGGAAGTGGGTTATGTCTTACTACGATGCCACTCTAACAAGCTTTATTCCTGGTGAAGGGACCCATTCTTGGTAAGCCTTTTTCTTGGGGTAGGGTTGCTTCCACGTAAAGAAAACAAAGTTAGGCAGTTTTCTTCTTCAGTTTCATATAGGATGAACACAGAAGATCGCCTGGATTTTGATAAGGGCCTATTTTATGATTCTCAATCATAACTATTTGACTTTTTCCAGTATTACAAAAAAATAATTTCCTCTCTCCTCTCTCTCGCTCGGATTCTGATTCTCAGTGATGGCATAACAATTAATTTCAGATTGTGTTTCTCAAATGCCTGTTTCACATAAAGGAGAATGTGATTTTGAGTTTTCTTCATATTTCCCCACTGAAGACCTGTCTTTCCTGGTACTATAGCCAGAATGAAAGAGTTGTTTTACTGGTAGTAAAATGACATCCCAGAATCTCTGCAAAGATGTTATGACTTATTACAGGAATACTTTCATCAACCTACAACCATTCCTCTTGTCTTGCCAGCATCAGAGGATGCTTTCTTAGCAGCCAGCAGTTTGCCTAACACTCAACTTCTTGTATCCAAAATATCTGATAAATTGTATAAGGTTCCCCAGACCCACAAAGTTCTCTTTTCAAACCCCAGATCAGACTCTGCAGTGACTTTCCTTGGCAAAAGCATTTTCTATCCAAATATTTTGGCAGCTAATCCTATTCCTTATGACAAAGATGGGAAAAAATTTGATGGATTTGGAGATAAAGTTTATTTTCTTTGAACTTGGCCTACAAAGTAGTGAACTGTCAGTCTCACGTGCCCTAGTTTCTGCTGGCTTCTTCTGATAATGTGAGGAACACCGAATGTGTTGGAGCACTCTGAATAGAGGACAGGACTTCCATCTGATGTTCAGTTGTAGGTGTAGCTATGGTAACAAGATTCTCATTCAACTCCTTCACCCTGGGTATGTTACGCATCACCACTGATTCTCTGAACCAAGTAAAAACCCAATTGTTGCTGAAATCACGGATGTCACGCTGAAGTTTTTTCTTTTTAGTTGTAAGTAAACGCTGTTCATAACCAGATACTCGATCAATGAGTTCACTGCAATATACATCAGCAAAAACATCACCAGCCTCGTTGTATAACTCAGTCTGCGCTAGTTGTATTTTATTAACCAAAAAATGTTCAATGAGTGTAAAAAAGTCTATCAGAAGCTGTATATATCTGAAACTGGTATCTAAATTAATCTGCTGCCATTTTGCAAGCAGCTCAGTGTAAGTGTCACCATAGGTAGGCATATTAAATACCTGTAACCCTCTTGGTTTTACCTTCAGTGATATACATGCTTCAAAATGAAGCCTCTGACATTGGAGTTTCTTCAGTTGGTAAAGATCATTCTCCATCTGCTTCATTATACTTTGAACCTTCATTTTTTCACCTTGAGTCTCATTTTCAGAAGGAATATCTAGTTGTAAATCAGTATCCAATAAAGGATTATTGTCCAAGAACATAAAATGAATGAGTCTCTCACCAGTAGATCTCATAGGTAACGTATTCACACCAGCATTTCCTTCAGCCATGTCCTTGTGAGGTACTAAACACCAAGTCAAGAAAATATAAATACCTCACAATGGTTAGCTCCACAAATCCAAACAGTCAACAGGTAAAAAACAGGCAAAGTGCAGTTCCACGGCTGATAAAAGATGAAATTCCAAGTCCAATGTAGTCAAAAGATTTAATGAAAAAGATGAGCTTTTTCACAATTCAAACAATTGCTTCTTCAGATCACAAAAAGACCAAAACAACACAGGTTTAAATACTCCATCAATTAACAATGATTAGTCATGTGATATGTAAAAAAGTAATAAATGTGCTCAGGAAGAGAGCTATTTAAAAAGACAACCACAGTAAAAAACATCCTTCATAAAAAAACAATATAAACAAAATACATAAAAACTGTTGAAAATCCCACTATACACTAAATGACCTGAAAATCTAGATATATTTATATGTTATATTAACTAATGTGGTATAAATATCATATAAATTACTTTCACAAACCCCTGTTCTTTTATTCTGGTTTCAGGTGGACTACATAATTTAGACCGGAGCCTTTATGCATTCTAAGTCTAAGAATCCATCTAGTTTCATTGCATTCAGTATTATTAATAATATCACCTGGTCTCATATCAGTCCTGGTAACCTCCAATACCTGAAAGGCAAATTTATGCTGATCCTCTTCCTGTGCTACATGTTTAGCAAGTGCACTGTACTCTAATCTTTTACTAATACAATATAAATGGTCTCTTATCCATTCACGGAGACATCTGTTGGTCTTGCCCACATAAAATTTTCTACATGTCATACACTTACCTACAATGGAACATCAGAAGGAAGTCCTGCCCTCTATTCAGAGTGCTCCAACACATTCGGTGTACATTACGCTGCTTATGGATGAGGCCCTTGCCATTCCGGTACAGCAACCTGTTGATAGAGTTCGAGAATTGGAGCCTGTTGTTAGAAGTAAAGCGGGCTCCGTGGTAAGTGAACAAGTTTTTTCCAGTTTGCCTCCCCTTTTAAGAGGCACAGAGTGAAGTCGGTTGAGAGTACTTCAAAGGGAAATGGGGTAAAAAGGAAGCAACATTTCCAAGATAGCAATTATACCCTGAAAATAATGTGGAACCTGAACAATGCAACTTAGTATGGAACATTTCAGATTGAATACTTACGGACCTTCAGTATAAGGTACTGAAACAAGGTTTGTCATTCATTCCTGCCTAAATGGCTGATTTACCTGAAACTTTATTAGACTTTAGACTGTACGTAATTTGTCTTTGAAAGTAATTTTTAAAGATGAAGAATTTAGTGATGCTACTTGTTTTTTTAAAAAGCCTAGTGCTTTTATACCTGCAACCAATCCTGCTTTTGAAATTTTTCTCAAATTATGTGAAGAAGATGTCTATAACTATTTTTTTGCTAACAGATAATGTAATAAGTTTGTGAATCTATCTACTGATGAAAAATTGGCTCTCATTAATTTACATAATGACAATACTATAGTTATTCGCCCAGCCAATAAAGGGGGGGGTCAATAGTTATTATGAATAGGGCCTACTATTTTGATACTATCAGGGATATGTTGAGTGATTCTAACACTTATAAGAAAATTGATGTAGTTGCAATAGAAGCAATGAAATCAAGAGTGCAGAGAGCACTTATGGAAACACTGCAGATGGGTATCATTTCCAAGGAAATGTTTCAATATTTTATTATTGAACAACCACTAGTTCCATATTTACATGGGTTACCTAAAGTACACAAGGACCCACAAACCCCTAAATTTAGACCTATTGTTTCAGGCACTGGCTGGTTAACAGAATCTTTTTCCATCTATATTGAAAAACAATGAAGACCCTTATTGGACAAATATGACTTAGTATTAAAAGACAGCAAACAATTTCTTGAACAGCTTTATATGTATTTGAATTCTACAGAGTTTTGTGATTTTGATTTTTTTGTTACCATGGATGTTGTATCTCTATTCACCATGATTCCCAATTCAGATGGGATAGAAATGATGAAAGCATTTGTTTTAAGAAATAGTGAATACAGTGTATAACACCTTGATCTTATATGTTTATTTTACTGGAAATTACTCTAGAACACAATGTGTTTATTTTTGAGCACCATTATTATTTGCAGTTGGCTGGCATGGCTATGGGCACTCCCTGTGCCAATAGCTACACCAACCTTGTAGTGGCAGAAGAGGAATCTCAATATATTAAATGCCTTATAGGGAAGAATATAGCATTCTTTCGTTATTTTGTAGACAATCTTTTCCTTTTATGGAAAGGAACTGAGGCAGAACTTTTACAATTCTTTGACTATGTGAATACAAGAGTCAGTTTCCTGAAGTTTACTTCTGAATACTCTTCTGAGTTTTCACATTATTTGGATGTACAAATTCAGAGGGATAAAGATGATGGCAGTATCTCCACAAATGTTTATAGGAAAGAATGTTATGTACCTTCTTACCTGCAGAGATAGTATGCATCCGGGACATATATTCCCCAGTGTTATAAAGGGACAAATGTTACGTGCCTCAAGGCTAACAGCTAATGATATAGATTTTGAAGATAGCTTGGTAGAACTCACCAAAGATTTTGAACGTAGGGGTTATGATAGTACTGAGGTTCATAAAACGAGTGAAGTAATTAGGAAGGAGAGGAAGAATCTTGGTAAACTTTATTTTTCCTCACCTCAGAGAAGAAATGTTTCAAATCATAGATCTAGAAATAGAAAATGTTGTTTTAATTTAACATATAGTAGTGAAGTCAATGTTTTTAAGAATATAGTTAGTAAACATTTGCATGTTTTGCAAACTAATGAAAATACAGCTGGAATTCTTGGAATTAAACCCTCTTTTGTTTACAGGAATAAAAAATCATTAAGAAGACAGTTATGTTACCCTAAACATGAAGGGCAGGATATGAACCATATACTGACAGACACTAAGAGATGTGGTGCTTGTAATTTTTGTACCAGTATAAATGAAGATCCAAGTTTTATACATCCTGATTCTGGACATAAGTTCATGTTTAATGTTAAAGCAGATTGTAACAGCAAAAATCTAGTATATTTAGCTAAGTGTATGACGTAGAAAATTTTATGTTGGCAAGACCAACAGGCGTCTCCGTGAACGGATAAGAGACCATTTATATTGTATTAGTAAAAGATTAGAGTACAGTGCACTTGCTAAACATGTAGCACAGGAAGGGGAGCAGCATAAATTTGCCTTTCAGGTATTGGAGGTTACCAGGACTGATATGAGACTAGGTGATATTATTAATAATACTGAACTCAATGAAACTAGATGAATTCTTAGACTTAGAGCACATAAAGACTCCGGTCTAAATGATGTGGCTCCCCCCTGAAACTAGAATTAAACAGGGGTTTGAAAAAGTAATTTATATGATATTTATACTACATTAGTTAATATAACATATAAATATATATAGATTTTCAGGTCATTTAGTGTATAGTTAGATTTTCAACAGTTTTTATGTATTTTGTTCACATATATGTTTTTTATGAAGGATGATTTTTACTGTGGTTGTCTTTTTAAATAACTCTCTTCCTGAGCACACATTACTTTTTTACATATCACATTACTAATTATTGTTAATTGATGGAGTATTTAAACCTGCGGTTTTTTGGTCTTTTTGTGATCTGAAGAAGCAATTGTTTGAATTGTGAAAGCGCTCATCTTTTATTATTAAACCTTTTGACTACATTGGACTTGGAATTTCATCTTTTATCAACCGTGGAATTGCACTTTGCTTGTTTTTTACATATTGGCACAGACTTGGTGTTTATGATGAATTTAAGGAAATTTACAAAAATGGAATCAGAATGGAATATCGGAGGGGTAGATGTTTCAAGGAAATTTTGGAAAATGTTACGGATGTTAAAAAGGTGGGCTCTTTGAGGAAGAAAGGCACTCATAAGTGTGGATCATACAACTACTGCAAATACCTTATTGAATTGGATAAGGTATATGTAAATGGAATTTGTATTCGAGTTCCATTTTATTGTAATTGTAACACTGAGGGCATAGTGCATCTTGCCCTATGTAAATTTTGTAGATGTCTTCATATTGGGAAGACAAAAAGAAAAATCAAAGAGCGTATATATGAGCACACTTTAGACATCAGGAAGGGGAATAAGAATGCTTTATCACAGCATGTTGGTGAGAACCCTGGTCATGAATTTGTTTTTATTAGAATTGACCATGTGGTTAGGAATGTGAGGGGTGGACCTTGGAAAGAATTTTTAGAACTTCAAGAACTCAGATGGCAATTAAAACTAAACGCTTGTGTCTATCCTGGACTGAATTAATGTGTTTCTATCAGTAGTGTTTTAAAACTTCACTCTTATTATGTGTAAATATTTATACTGTAGGGGAACATTTTTATTAATTGCTTCATTTAGTATGTTTTATATATATATATATATATATATATATATGCACATACATTTTTTTAGGTGGATTTTTCTTTAATTAATTGTTGAGTTAATTGTTTCACATGACTGTTTTTGGAGGGATATTTAAATTGTAAAGTTGTTGTTTTTTATTACCTCTGAAGAAGTCTGTGGATATAATCTGATGAAAGCGCTAAGGTTTCCAATAAATTCTGTTTATCTATTCCTGGTGTTGCTTGCTCCTTGCCTTCATTGTAATTTTGTTAACATTGTCAACACCCATAGAAATACCTGAAGCCTGGCTTCCACCATCTTCATAGACCTTTCAAAAGCTTTTGATATTGTCTCCTACAAGAAACTCTTACGTAATCTGTCATCCTTAGGGCTCTCCAACTCCTCACTGCAGTGATTCCATAGCTAGCTCTCAAACAGAGCACAAGCAGTGAAACAGAAAACATATTTCTTCACCATATTGCCAGTAACTGCTGTTGTCCCACAAGCATCCATACTAGGCTCTAGACTTTTCAAAATATTCATCAATGACCTTTACCCCTGGCAGCACTTTTGGGACTGTTACATTTACTTTAATAGTTTAATAAAAAAAATGTTTTTTTTTAGTGTTATTCTCAAACCCTGTACCTTAAGAAACAAGAGCGTGAATTCTCTACCCATGCTACCACTTGAGATTCAAGGAGTTGAGTCCATAGCTCTCAACTGTCCAGATTTTCACAGGATGTCTGGAATGTTTTGCTCATACTTTTGGTCTGTTCCTCTTAAAATTTGTGGGTTTCTGGCAAATCAATGAGAAGTGAATTCACTAAATGATATTGATTAAAGTTTCAGCCTTCCTGTCTTGCAGGAAACGCATAGTAACACAAAAAGTTTTATTGTAGCAACTTTCTGAGATTATACAAGCAATGTTTAAAATGTATTTGTAGTTTGGGGCCTTTGTCCCCCCCCCTCAATAAATTTTGGCTTTTTCCACATTTCTTATTCTGCAAAGTTGAGAGATATAGTTGAGTGTCAAGTGAATTTATCAAGGAACTAAAAGCTTCATG
This sequence comes from Protopterus annectens, assembly GCF_019279795.1. Classification (NCBI taxonomy): domain Eukaryota; kingdom Metazoa; phylum Chordata; order Ceratodontiformes; family Protopteridae; genus Protopterus; species Protopterus annectens. The sequence continues at coordinate 328,929,381 of NC_056736.1, forward strand.
GGAAGAGAAGTTTAGTGCTGCTTATGCCAAACCTTTTTCCCTTATTAGTAGCACAACAGGTAGAATACTTGCTTTTGATGCAGAAGGCTGTGGGTTCTACTCCCACAGTATGTAGATGGATTGCTGATACTGTACTGTGTTGTATTTTAAAGGGGGTGGATGCTGCAGTCCTGAGAATGTCCTCTTTTGGAGGAGATACCTAGTAACTATGAACCTGTTTTCAGTTTGACATCCATTCCCTATTGCAATATTATTAGCTTATCATTTCTTAGTATAACATAGGCGAATAATTATTTAAGGGCAACAGGCACTTTATTTGTAGATGAAACAAGTAGAAGCAACCTCTTCATTAGTTACAAATCTCTTTAATGAGGAATTATTTAGATGACTAGTTCTGCAGAGATTGTTCATATTTACTGATATTGGTGGATTGTAATGACAGATGTTTGAGTAGATGTTTATGATAGAAATATTCTGCATTGGGCCATTTTGCCATTATTGGTTCATTCATTTTGTTTCATTGCTTACTGGAAAAATGTTCAAAACAATAAATTTAAAATACGTTCTAACAAGTGTGCTGTATTATACAAGGAATATAATTTAAGGGTCTATATTATGTTGTCGAAAGATGAATTAACCAAACACGTCTTTATCAACACAAAAATACCAACCACTGAAATTGCCGAACGGCCACTTCAGCAAATTTTCCCTACTTAACATCATTTTCATTCTTCTACAATTTACTTCCTCTACGACCCAGCCTATTATATCTTCCCTCAATACAACTCTGTCTATATCTCCAACATCTCTCTGCTGCTTCTTTATACTATGCTAACAGTTTCTGTGCATCCCTATACTATGCTGTTTTTTTTAAGTGTTCTCTGAGTTTCCCTGAACTGTTGTCTGGTCACTGGCCTTTTACATGGGTCTTTACCCCTGTATGTATTAATGCCTTTAAGTCTTTCTGCTTCTCCTACAACTTCCACTAGCATGTGACCTCCTATGATATTTATCTGTATTATTCATGTACAAAACTGACTGTACTCTATTATGTAGTATATATTGTACATTATTCTGAATTATGTTATTTTGTATGCTTTCTCTGATATTTTTGTACTTTGTACTATGTATGCATAGTTTAGATACCATCTTCTCTTTGGAATATTTTTACCATGTTATTTAAGTTGTTTCTGTTTTCTTTTAGAGCTTTTCTCCTCGGGTCTCTGCTAAAAAAGGGCTATTGCCCAGTCAGACTAACCCAGTCAAAAATGTCAAATAAATAATTAAAATAATAAATAGATATCTTAAATCCCCATCATAACATCTCTACATGATTTTTGTTAGAATGTCTGTCACAGTAAAACCATTTATACCCTGACAGAGCTGGTTTCTGTCATTGTTCTTTAACTATATTTCACAAACAATAACATCAATCTTGTGGGAACATAGCACATTTTCCAATAGCAGAAAGAAAACTGTATTATTAATGCTAATAGTATTAGCAACCATCACAGATGCACCAAACGTTTCTATCTGTGAACTGTTAAATTTTCAACCTGGCAAAAATCCTGCCTTGTGTTTGTCAATTATCTGCTGCAAACAATCTTTTCCGTGATCTTGCAAATGCACGCCATCCTGTCTGATCTCATGTTTGCCCAACATTAGATTCAGATGTTGTCTACACATTTCCATTTTTTTAAATGGGACATTTTTTCATGTAGATATTTACCCAAAAAATGTTTTCATTCACAGTGATCTGTATCAGGTATAGGCCCTGTGGTTTGTGAAAAATATGTCTTAACACCTGCACAAGCTATGCCATCTTTGATGACTGTAAGCTCCATACTAGCAGAGAGAGAGTCCTTGCAATACATCATTTAAACTGACATGAATAAAAACAGATCCATACTTTGGCATTCTAGGGCTTGTCTCACATCCTTTTTTTTCCTCCTGGCAATCATAACAATATTCAATGTTCATTGTCTTCTCTGCAAATGTAAGTATCAGTTCCTTTAATAACTGAATCTCCAATTACAAGAATATTTGTTGTGACCAGATCAGAAGAATCATATTCTATTTCCATAATATCGGCTCTATCAGTTCTTGCAGAGGCATGATCTTCTTCACCTTTAGTCTTATTAATCCCACTGTTTCATTGCGTATTACATTTGAACGCATAAAACTCTCATCCAGGTGACTTTGCACATCCACAACTTGATCCGCGTTGTCAGTGTTTATTTTTGTTAACTGTTTTCTTCCAGTAATGTTCTTCAGTCCTTTCATGGTGAATTTTGATTTCTTCTTTTTTCACCTGTCCCTTGCCTCTTTTTCTAACCTTTGTTTTCAAAAAATGCTACCTTTTTCTATAGGCTGATGGTTTTCTGACAGAAAAAATTTATCATTCCCTGTAAGCAGTGTTTTTAGCATGTATTTTCTTCACTTTACAAACATGGATCAGTTTCTTTGTCTTCATTATTTGTTGTTAACTTCTTCCTTTCTTTCTTTTTTTTTCCATTTCTTTCTAAACACTTCTCAGACTACTGAATACTTGTATCCAGAATTCCAAAGTTGTCAGGGGCATTGTCTTGCTTCATAAGGGTTGAGTAATATTTACAGACAATGGACACATCCTTTCCTAAATATGTTCTGTTTGCTCTTTGCATAACATTATTTATCTCATCAGTCCAGTCATTAATATACGTAACAACTGTTCTCCAAACCATGTGAATTGCACAAGTGCAATCATCATCATCAGTAAGTCTAGATTTACTACTAAAAATGGTAAGCAGATCATCCAACTTTGACATGAAGAACAAAGATCACCAGTGTTATCAAGTATTACTTTTAAAAATACATAGCATTTATTATACTGTACAAGATATTTGTGCTTTAGCAAATCTTTAATGGCATACTCATTTAAGGAATCCATGTCCAGCTTCAAATGTATCAAAAAAATCTAAAGAAAAGAATATCAAAATCAATTACCACAGAATTTAAAGAAAACTAAAATCAACTTCTATGATAAAAATTACACAAATAGTACATAAATACTAAATTAAGTAGAGTAAAGTTGTTGCTCTGACTGTACAAGTTCTGAAAGTCAGACAAAAGGTGGAATTCCTTTACAAAATGGCTTCTGCTCACCATCACGCGCAGTTGCACCTCTTTTTAACACTTAAGATCAATAAATCACAAACCAAGAAACGTCTGCTTAGATAAGCTCTTGATTGTCCTCTGCAGTATGTGTGACTTTATATTTGACTAGGTCCCTTAGGATGACTGCAGTTTCTCTGTGTAAAACCTATCCCTTTCTAACAACAAAGAGTGAAAATTATAGGTAAAACAACAACAAAAAAAATCAAAGTAAATTGTCTTGTCAACAAGCTATCCCTTCCTTCCTACAAACAGTGAAGAATAGTTGTAAGAAATAAAATAAACTCAAATTAAATTTCTTGCCAGGCAAATCCACAGTCAATCATAAGCCAAGGCAGGATTGTATAGATGAGCTCTGCATTGTCTTCTCTTCAGTCTTTGTGAATTTATGGCTGACTAGGTCCCTTAAGATAGCTAGAGTTTACCTGCCTAAAAGCTATCCCTTCTAACAATAAACATTGTACATTAAAGGTAAAACAGGAAAATATAAATAAAAGTAAATCTTCTTGTCAACAAGCAATCCCTTCCTTCCTACAAACAGTGAAAAACCAAGGTAAGAAATAATATATAAATTATAATATATAAATTCAAATAAAACTTCTCTTGCCAGGCATCTCCACACTCAATCACAAACGAAGGCGAGGCTGTTTAGATAAGCTCTGCCCAGGGCTTGACTAGCAAGTGTGATCAAAATGCAAACTTCCAACTAGTTGTAAAGCAACTGATGGCACTACCTTTCTTGGCACCAGAGAAAGTTGCCCGAGCACTTAATCAGCTGAAAGAGAAGTTCCCAGATAGTGCCTTTGGATTTCTATGGTCGGTGGAGTACAACTGTGTCCAGGAAAGACCTAAGAAGTATGAAACATGGTCCTTAAAATATCAATGTCTCCCTCCCCTGTTTTCAGCTGCCTTTTGTTGTGTCTCACAGTGTGCTGTCTGATGTACCTCACACACACAGATCTCCATGGAAGCTTAGTACAGGTGACTTAGACCTTTATTTTCCAGACAACACATTTTCCTTCCTGAGATTCTAAGGTGCATTCAGGATGAGCAAGAACACATCAACAACTACTGGAAGAGTATCCGCAGGGGTCTTCAAGCATGTCCCAAATACATAACCAGCAGAAAAGGCTTGAGAAGCTGTCCACAGTACTTCAGAATAAGGAAAATGTCCAGTAGAAGACTTCCTTAGAGCTGTAGACTTCCTTAGATCTGTAGCTCACAACTGCAGTTTGTGATCACCACACTATATACACACCCAGAGAAATGTTGATTATACAGTCATCTTTAAGAACTCACTTTGACAGCCATAACATACCCCGACCTCAAAATAGAAAAAATAAACAAATAAATACTCAACAACATGTTCATTACAATCTCCTGTCACAAATTCATTGCACGGGTGTATCTGTTAGCTGTCTCTCAACAGACACCTTTACAATTGACTCACCTTATGCAAAGCACAGTAACCAGTAAACCGCCTTGGAAACAAAGGCTTCACATGATATTTATCCACACACATCTCCAAGTCACTTAATTTCAACATCTGTGTACAAAATATTTAACAGAACTTTCAAGTCGACATTTCCCTTAACAGCTAAAACATCCAACTTTGTACCACACATGAAGTAAAAATGATCAGCCTGTGTTATGTAAAAATGTTTTTTTTTTTTATAAAAAACACTTAACTAAAAAGACTAAGCCTACTAAACATGCTGTGCTTTGAACTCTAATTCAAAATCAATGTCAGCACACACTAGAAAACAGGAAGCCAAGTTACTCTTGGATAGAAAGCTTCATGCGAGCAAACAGAATGTGTGCAATTCTAGTAGATTCTCTTTGCAAGCTAGGGTGCCTTCTATGACACAGGATACACTTATCACACACCTAAGTGAACCGGAGTCACTCTGCATCGAACCCAACACTATAATGTAAGGTGACTTCAGTTACCTCTTTATAAACTGTGAAACATGAACAGCTTCTAATACGCAATGCCAGAGACTCTAGGATTTTGTCAACACAAATGCTCTGGACCAGCTAGTCTATAGAGCCACCATGGGCACCAACATCCTTAACCTGAACCTCACAAACATGGGGGTGATTTTTGCACCCACCCTTGCATAATGCCCTTACTCTTCAGCTTGAATTATAAAGCTGTCTCCTTTTGAAAATAAACTAAATTTAATTTAAGAATTATTCCAAAACAAATCTCCTACTACTGAGTGATATCCTGTAAAAATTTCAAGCACACCTCCAAACTATGTGAATTCTACTGCCTATACTGAACTGCTTACAAAAACCCTACAACATCATGTATCAACCTGGAATAAGCACATGACTAATGCAAAAAGCAAGCCACCCTAGTAGAATCCCGAGATCAACAAGTTGTAGAACAAAAGGGAGAAAACAATGGCCAATACTAGGGGTGCAATGCACAGAACAGCAAGAAACCCCTCATCAAACTAAACTAGCAACTTAGGAGTCTTATCAAGTCCACCAAAGCCAAATTTGAGGTAAAGATAGCCTTGCAGACAAATGACAACCACAAGGCCATTGTTAGCTGTATCAGCAACCTCAAAGGTAATACACAAGTATGCTAAACTAATTGTAAACAGAATTACCTATACAGATCCAGATGATACAGCAAATCTACTGATCAATAAATTTAGCTCCATTTTACCTCTTTCCCCCAACACCTCACAGAGATGCCCTCAATCTCAATGTGTCCTCCAAGATAAAGAACACTGCATCTATTCACCCTGACATGTTCTCCAAGATGCCTCCTGAACAAAATGTAACATGGCCTATCAAGCGCTCTAGTACTAGTGCTCAGCCTTAGCCTTCTAACTGCTTTGAACCTAAAAACAGTGGGCTGCAGCAGTTATCATTCTGCACAAGAGCGTTTCATCTACTGACCCAGGTAACTACAGACTCATAGGTCTGACTAGTCTCATAAGTAAAACCATGGAAAGAATTATTATGGATATTACAAATAAAGACATAAGAAACCATCAGACATTGGACCCAACACAGCTTGGTCTTGACAAAGGCAAACTGTGCCAATTCAACCTGGTGTACTTTTTTGAGTAGGTTACCAAAGTTATGGATGAGGGCAAAATGGTACATGCTGCTTTTCTTGACCTGGTCAAAGCATTTAATTCTATTCCCCATTTAGACTTTCTAGGCAAACTCACAAAACTAGCAGTAAACCCATATGTCAACCAGTGGATAGCCAACTGGCTCATATATAGGATGCAGGATGTCAGGACTGGCACTCTACAGCCACAAAAAGGCAGTCAACAGCAAAGTTTCTTGGGGCTCAGTGCTGGGTATGTTTCTTATTGCCATCTACTTTTCAGAAATCAAACATAACATTACCAGCCATTGGTTGACTAAGTTTGTGGATGACTGCAAGCTTGGCACAATTTTTAGACTCCACCTAGAACACTGATACCTTCCAAGAGGGCTTGTATCAAACTAGTAATTGGTACTAGAGCCATGTTCTAAAATTGAATGGCAAAAAATGTATTACAGCCATTGTCAGAGATGCAGCAAGTTGCACACTCACTTTTGGTTCAGAAAGTTGTGAGTTCTAGTCCCACAGCAGGTAGACAAACTGCTGATACTGCAACACAGCATAAGGAGGTTCTGTGTAATTCTGAGTATGTCATCCTTCAGATGTGATGTTAAACCAAGGTCTCATCTACTTGATTTGGTGGTTGTTTATGTGCATGTAAAAGAATATATGGCACCTATTAAAAAGAGTGAAGGAAGTTCTCTGATGCCTTGGCCACATTTCACCAGAAGTATAAATACCACCTCAGATCTCCCAGTTTTCCTTAGTTGTATAAATAACACCTCAGGTCTCCCCTGAAAAATGGACAGTAGCCAAGTGGAAGTAAACCAGTCAATAAAGGATAAATGAATTAAAAATCATATTCCTTGGAATGAAAGCTTTCTCTGGGAATCACCACATAGATAATATACCCTCTAAGAGTAGACTCAGTGGTTAGGGACTTGGGAACATATGTGGACAGTGACTTGGTCTTTGACCATCATGTATATAGTTCTAAGGACTTTCTTCTGTATTGTATAATATATCAAGGGTATCGCATCTATGTCCAAAAATGTCATTGCCCTGCTGTACTTAGTCATTAGGCCAATCACATCTGACCAGGCATATGCAACAACTGGATCGACCCTAGAGATTCCTACAAAAAGACTACAAGGCATAAACTACATGAAATAAGCAGACCACCTGAATGCCTTATCATTATACTCAAGTCTGCTGCTGACTGCTGAGAGGTGATCAATGCCTGGCTTTTAAAGCATCATTTGATGTAGCACTGATAGACTATCTGCACATCCACAAGTAGAACAGCATTAGAAATACCCAGTCAAAGGACCTAAATCTCATTTGCAATGTAACCAGAACATGTTGGAGGGACAGGTATGTATCTCAGAGACTAAGTCCGAAAAGGCTTCCCATCCATAGGAAGAAGAGTTTGTTCCTACCCTATCTCTCAAACACAATCTGGTCCAGAGGATGAGGAATCGGAAATTTACTCCTGGACTGGCACCTATGCCCACCTGCATGCCCCTAGGTAATTTATCCTATCACTTACATACAGGAAAACATGGCTAGGCATAAAAATGACTCCTAGGGCCATTAGCCTGGTAATCACCAATAAAACTATGAACATATAATCATCACATTCCAGTTCTCAGAGATTCCAAACATTGTTAAGATTTTCTGTGTCTGGTTTGTCTGTTTACAAAGTACCTGATACCAGTAATAGCACTTTGCAGATTGCAGAGCATTCATTTTTTTTCTGTATTTAGAAGACTGCCTTATTTTTGCAGATTCTTTTACAGACTGTGAAGAATCTGTGGCTTGGGTAAGAAGCCTTTTCCCAGTGTGGGGTTTTAGGTGAGCACACAAAAATCTCTCATTTTGTCTCACAGGTAGTGTTTCTGGGATGTCTTCTGAATGTATCCCTCATGATGTCTCTTCTTCGTCAAAACAAAGTTGAATTTTGCAAGGAACAATTTCTGATATTCTCCAAGCATTCTCTGACATCAGCCGCCCTTTCCCCCTACACACTTCAATCACATTCAAAAGAATGCCAGCAGAAACTCCATTAGGAAGAACATTCATTCACATGACGATTCACTTTTTTACAGCAGGAAAATATACACACACCCATACACACATAAGAGCGTGCCTATATTACAGACTGTGAACATACCCCCCCACACACACACACACACACACACACACACACACACACACACACACACACACACACACACACACACACACACACACACACACACACACACACACACACACACACACACACACACACACACACTCACACACACACGCACACACACACACACACACACACACACACACACACACACATACAAACACGCACACACACACCTGTCTTACAGACTGTGTACAGACTTCTTGGTTCTTTGACTTCACTGCATGTGCATTATTGGGAGTACTTCAGCTAAACTATTTACTCTTTCATACTCTATCTCTGTCCTATGCTTCTATAGTGTATCATCACTGCAGATTAACTTTGGCATTAACAGGTTTGCTTTACTTTATGATATGATCCTTTAAACATCAGTCTCATGAATTTTAAAGCCTAAACTTTTTTACCATCCTACTTCTGCACTGGCTGTATTTGGAACCCTTTCAGATATGTGATCTCCAAGAGTAAAAGACATTTTTTTCACTGATGTTCCACTGCATTCTCCTTTTCATGAGTAATGTTCTCTTCTCTGTATCGTTGCATCCTATATGCTATCCCTTTTGCACTGTCATACTATTTTACTGCAACAATATTTTAAAATCACCAGAAGTGTTTGTGCAAATATATATTTCCTTTTTGTGGAATTTGTTATACCTTTTCTTCAAATGTTTACTTTATTATTATGTCCCTGTGGTTCTTCTTATGGAATACTGGTTGCCAAAACGTGTGGCCTTTTGTTATTCAGATCTGTCATACAGTCAGTATAAAAGTCATGCAAATGTCATATATCTTTCAAATTCAGCTCTCTTAAAATGCACAATAATTACTGTTAGTACATTTTGACTTCTGGCATTTTGTCTTATCAAATAAAAGCAACATTTAAGTATAGACTGAGCACTGAATTAGCCCTTTTTGTCCAGTAAAAGGGATCATTGCTAAGGAGTGTTTCTTTTGCAATCTGCTACTTTCCAGCTTTAAAACTGGACATAAGCATGAAATGAAAGATAAAATGGGCATCTTTAAATACACTGCACTTTTCTTTCATTTTTACTGCCCAGTAAAGACTGATTTGTTAGATAGGATACTGTACCACTGCATAGTTAATGGCTTGTGTTCACATTCTCTTGCAATGAAGCTTTATTTTCTGATATACCCAAATGCTCATTCCACACAGTTCATTACTGTAAGTTGGCAGAATGGAATACAGTAAGGAATTATTTATAAAAAGTGGTTTAATTCTCTGAAAACTTAAATTCTTGATGTCCCTCTGCCTGTAAGAACAGGAATAGATTATCTGAAATTCTGAAAGTAGCAACAAATGAGGAAGGTTATGCCCCTGACATAGTTATTTAATTACTAAACATAGAATAACAAAGCCTACACTTACTGGAAGAACATTAATGGTTCCCATTAAAAAAGACAGTAAATTTGTTCCAGGTAACTATAAACCCATTAGCCTGACCTTTTTTTATGCAAAACCTTGAAACACTAAATTAAAGAGTTCATCTGTGCTCATTAGATGTGCCTTAGCACTGATGACATAACCCAATGCAGTTTAAAATTCAGTAGTTCTGCTTCCACTACTTGAATTTCATCTTTTAAGACTGCAGGAATTTAAAAAAATGCTTAACCAGTCACTTTATCTTGGTTTTGGCAGTGTGACCAACTCATAAGTGATCTTTTAAAGAACTTAGAAATCAGTGATTTGTTTTAGACAGTTATGGATAGTGCAGGGACTGTTTAATACAAATCACCAGGTAGAGGGCAGCATAACATACTATAAGCAACAGAGCATTTGAAAATAATGCATCTTAGAAACTGCCTTCCATGCTTCCTTCCTTTAGTCAGTGCTTGGCAAATACAGATCATAGTAAAAAATGACCACCAGATTCAAACAGAAAGCAAACTCAGAATTATTACATAAATTAAGTGTATTGGGTTGGTTTAAGACCGATGAAGCTTCTCTTAAGATATTGTGAAAGAAAGCAAATATCACACAAGAGAGCCAAGACTTTGGAAAGCTTTTGCAAATTATTCCAAGGGGGGAAAAGTCAAATCTTTCAGAAACAAAGCTAATTAATATACTGACGTGTAATTCTGCACTTCCATATGTCACATGTAAGGCCCAGATCTGACGACTGCCACTTTATCTTTGGACCAGTTCAGACAGGAATGTTTCAGAGAAAGGTTGATAGGAACAGATGAGTAGCACATAAAGGTTGGACTAGAAATGCAAACTAAAGGCTGCTCAGATGAAAAAGTATGGAGAAAAATATTTTTGATTAAAATGATGAATATGAAATTAATGAATTTCTGCAACTGGCATTCACCATAAATGTTACCTTGCTGCTGTTGCCTGACATTACTCATTGCCCTCAGCACAGTATGGGCAGAGGGAGACACAGAAAACATTCAGGAGATATTATAGAGTTATGAGCTAGTAGTAAAGGTCCTATGGAGAGCAGATGACGTTCTAACAACCCTGAAATAGATACTATAAACAGTCTCAACAGGAAAAAAAAGTAGCAATTGAAACTGGTCAGGCTGAAATCACAGCTGTAGGATTACTGCTAAAGGAAAAATATGGCTTAAAATGCAACTATGTCTGTGTGAAATGCTTGAACCAGTGAGAGTTTAGCTGCATCAACACGACTAAATCACCTCCATTTTGTTGCCAAATTCAGAATGGTATACCATAATTAAGGAAAAAACATGAGCATTACTTTTCTGTATATCCATTAGCAACCTAAGTTTGAGTACTATTGTTGACTTTCTTGGAGATGTGAATTCCTGGGCTGATGCAGTTTTCACATTTTAGTTTTGCCTTGTCAGAAGACATAGGTATTTGTACATGTTTTTAAAATATGATAGCGCTATAGCTAAGCTCTCTGCTTCTCCAGAGCATTTTTTCTTGATAGCTGGCTAATTTGTGTATGGTATTTGCATGTTCTCTTTTTTGTGTTTTTTTTCTAGGTTGTGTGCTGTGCTGCTCCCTCCTAAAATATGCACTGTGCTGGTTGACTTTAAATATGAACTGTCACACATACACACACACACACACACATGCACGCACACGCACACACACATACACACACACACACACACACACACACACACACACACACACACACACACACACACACACACACACACATAGATATGTACATACATACCCACTCACACACAGTGATACGTGTATACAGGATCTTAAGATGTACCTGAGTGACATCCATTAATGTGTCTTTTTATAAACATCTTTATTAAGCCAGTGACACTAACACACGTGCATTAATAGGGAAAAAACAAACCATCGTAATATTTTTTTCATTACTTTTATGCAATATATATATACATTTTGGTTTTAACAATTCACTCATGCCAGCATTACATAAATTGTTCAGTACCTCCCTTCTCTTAAAACTCAAGTATCTTACTGAACATTATTCTGCATGTATTGTTCCTATAAATTCCATTTACTTCAATATAATTTGCTCTTTCCCTTTTATAAAGCTCCACTTTTGGCTGGGAAAAAACAATTACTGGAAAGTGAAAATCAAAATCCACTAATGTATCTTTGATCAAAAAACTTATATTGATGGCGAATTTCTTCAGAATTTAGCAGAAGCATAAGGTTCATACTTCTTACTTACCGGATTGGTGTATTGTGATGAAAGTTTTCTTTGCAAGATCGAGTGGTAATGGGTTAAGAGAATTCATCCTTAGTATATTTATAGTTGCAGGGGCACAAGCACACACCCTTTATAAAGGGTAGAGGTGGGTATGCTGCCTTGCAAAAATGCTTGTTTTCTATTTTGTCTTTTGTGCTTTAATGTTTTATATATAAACACAAACATCTATATACATATTTCTTTAAGAAATATTTCTTTTGATAAATTCACAAAAAATTTATTAAATATAGTTATATGAAAATACGGAAGCACAAATCAGTTCAAACTCAAACATAGGCATTTATATGGTTCCTACCGGTGGCAAGACCATTTTGTTTTAAACGTTTCTGATTTATATTCTGCGATTCAGCCAGAAACATCTGATCACGTCTACAGCATCTCTCTCTCTCTATGTGTGTGTGTGTGTGTGTGTGTGTGTGTGTGTGTGTGTGTGTGTGTGTGTGTGTGTGTGTGTATATACATATATATATATATATATATATATATATATATATATATATATATATATATATATATATATATATTTATTTATTTATTTATTTAACATTTGTTTTCCAGGATAGTTTGACTGGACTGCAAGTGTCCTTTTCCATAGGAATCCTGGGGAGAAAAGCTCCATACGGTAAACAGAGTAAAGACTAGAATATGATAACAGTAATAGGTTATAAAGTTTATATCGTAATGGCAGATAGGAAAGATGCCGTATGAGAGTTATCAATTTAGGAATACAAAGTTGGAGTACAAGTTTTTGAGCATAGCACATTCATAAATCAACACAGGTACAGTATATGTGGAAGCAATAGCATATTAAGAACATGTTTACAGTAGATACAATGTATACATTGAGTGTCAGTAGAGCACAATACTTGTTTTCCCAGAAGTGAGAGGGATAGAGTCTACAGCAGGGAAAGGCTTTGGGGGGTCCATTGCAGTTGCATAAATGGATGTTGTGGAGGTGTGTTTTAAGGAGATTTTTAAAAGTTGAGGTATATCTGTGTGCATGTGTGTGTATGTGTGTATGTGTGTGTGTGTGTGTGTGTGTGTGTGTGTGTGTGTGTGTGTGTGTGTGTGTGTGTGTGTGTCTATACATATGTGTGTTTAAATCTGTGTGTGGGTATATAATATATATATATATGTGTGTGTGTGTGTGTGTGTGTGTGTGTGTGTGTGTGTGAGTGTGTATATATATATATATATATATATATATATATATATATATATATATATATATATATATATGTATAGATATATATTTATGGGATCCTTACGGAAAACCGAACGGCAACATAACCAAAACAGATTCAGCCGGGCATACTTGCGCGAAAGTGCTTTTCACCGAAAGGCACTTTCGCGTAAGTATGTCTGTTGTGGAGATCGCACTACAGTGGGGATAAGGGAAAATTCCCTTTTCCCCACTGTAGTGTAACCTCAGAGTGAGAATATTTAAATAGGGGGGTGTGGGGGGTGCAGGGGGGCTTGCCCACTGCAAAAACGTAAAAGTAATGTTTTATTTTTCTTTTCTAAACACACTTTAACGAAAGCGCTTTTTGGTAAAAGCGCTTTCGTTAAAGTGTGTTTGGTGATTGTGGATTCGAACTATTGAACTTTCGTTCAATAGTCCTAGATCCATACACACACACACACACACACACACACACACACATGTAGACATATACAGTTATGTATGTGTATAGCTCTACTTCTAATACTTGAATCTCCATATGATCAGATTTAGTTTTTGCAAGACGGAAATTGCAAAAACAAAATACCTGAGTGTCAAATTTTTCCCAGGGCAAGTAAACACTTGCCCAAACTTCAACGATACACACACTGGAGTAAATAAAACTCACACCCCCACCTAACTATATATACCAACTCCACGATGGCACTAAAGTGTAGAAAAGGGCATGCTGGGCAAGTGTTTACTTGCCCTCAGAAAAATTTGCCATTTCGGTATTTCATTTTCATGATTTTGTCTAGTGAAAATGAAATTCAATGATATGGCTGTTCGAGTATTAATGGATGATCCATGTGTATATATGTATATACGAGTGTAGGGTCCCCATTATAACAATGAAAAGACCAAATGTTGAACAGCTGAAAACTCGAAAATGCCATTCATCGATGTGTTTTTTGTGAGATTGCGGTACAGTGAAGATTGGAAAATTTGCCCTTTCCTCACTTTAGTGTGATCTTGGTGTTGGTATATGTAATTAGCGGGGGATGTGACTTTGAGGTATGGCATTTTCAAGTTTTAAGCCATTTGATATTTGGTCTTCTCTGTGTTGTAATATAGAGCCTGAGTGTATAAGTTTTATATATTTATATATATATATATATATATATATATATATATATATATATATATATATATATATATGCAGTTATGGTTCATTTCATGTAAAGCTCATTTAGAAAAGACACTGCCATCTTTCACCAAAAATACATTTCATAGATGCTTTATAGAAGCCATTTCATTACAAATTGTGTAATGGTATATAAAATGCCTGCTGGTGTGTTTTTGGATTATAGTTATTACAATTCAAATTCATACTCATCAGTATTTGTACATAACACCCACTGTCATGTTCTGCTGCCATTTGTAGAGGTTTATGCATTTGCGCCAACAGTGATTAGGTATGTGAGGAGCATTCTTTGTTTTCCATGGTTATTATGTGAGTGTGGAGTTACTATATTTATATTAGGGGGTATAGGGGTGTAGGGGAGCTTGTCCCCCTGCACAAACAATGCCTCTGGAGGTCTATTTAATGTATAAGGAATTTTCAGTAAATGTATTTCAACAGTTTTCAGTATTGACAAAGTGTATTTTCAATTAAATGTACTTTAGATGAAATTAAACATAATCATATATATAATTTATTTTAACCAATGCCAACTAGTGACTTAAAAATAAAGGGATGGCTCCAAAATGAATGGGTGGGGCTAACTGGAAAGAGATGGAGCTATATTGCCTTAGGTCCATGACTATTTAACTGTGAACAAATGATAGGAAGTGTCAGCCAGTTTCATCCACAGATTGTCTCCTTTCTCACCAACTAATTTACTGACTGTGTACACCTCATATGTCTGACTGTGATGAAACAAATGAATACAAAAATACATAAATGATAGCCACAGAAACTTGCTACTGTCAGTTACATATAGTGGAGTCAACTGTAACCTATCCCTGTACACCAGTTATAGCAGCTTTCCTGACGTATGCCTGAGATGTCTGATTATGATTGAATGAATGAATGAAGGCATAAAAAATGGCTACAGTGATATATTTCAGCTCATTGTTATCAGAAACATACAGAGAAACTCAATGAAATCCCCTTACACATACATATATGTGCACACACACACACACACACACACACACACACCCATACACACACTGTTAAATAAAAATACATTCTATAGGCTAGCTGGCATTGCAAGCAGATTGTCAAGTATAATATTTAATTTAAAAGAAAATCTTAACTATTTATAAATCCTCTCTAGCACTCACTGCACTACCATCAGAATACATCTGCAGCTCCTCCACTTTTGACTTAGGATGCCTTAGTCATATGAGGCAGCTCAAGGAACATGAAAGCAGCCCAAACCCATTGAGATGTCACGTTTATGATTCCAAAACTGCAAGAGGCCCTGGAAAAAGGTATACTCACCTTATTTTCTTTTGAGGAATATGCATAAAGTCTGTTTAAAAAAAGAACCCAGCGAAGACAGGTGATTTTTACAACTGAGGTCAAGTCCAGAAACAGGAAAAGTAACATTTTCAAAGAAAAACTATTTTTTTTTTTCATTTGGAAAGTCAATAATAAGTCACCAATATTAGAATATAAATAAAAAAGCTGAAATGTTTGGTGATGTGAGAATGTACCATATTTTCAGGATTGTGGGCTTTTGTATATAAGATATTCAAGAAAATGGCAGGACCTAAAGATTAAAAGCAACATCCTCCTTGTGAGGAAGACAGCACTCAGTGAAATCCATATGAACTCTGCAGTATTCAACATGGCTTCACACTGCTGCTAGCTGTGGCATTTTTAAAACAATTTGTCCTAAGATTGGAAGGAATTTAGATACTAACATAATAGAAATGTCTTCACTGTGTTAGGCAGACAAAACCTCAGAGGATTAATTCTACAGCATTTAAACCAGGTGAATACACTCACAGCTCATATAAAATGCATCTAGAAAGTCTCTAGACAGTTGAAAAACAGGGAATTATGCCTCCATGGTCAGATCTTTACTCAGTATCATAGCTTCCTGCAAAACTGCAAGGGTATATATACTCTGCTCCCCCTTTCCTGCTCCATCTAAACCATCATGTACTTTCTCACTTTTTAATCAACACAGGTACATTCCCACACTCTATCTTCTTCTAGTGTAAGTCTGTTGTACTATCTTGCCATAATAACCAAACTTAAAGCTTTGCATCCCTTGCATACATGTCTATATCTCTAAGATTATGCCTCTTATGTGACCTTATGTGCATCTGACCCAAGTAAAATGTGTCTCAAGGCTGAGGTTTAATAAGCTAGTAAAGAAATTTAAAAACTTGGGCCTTGAAACAGCATATTAGAGAATAATTGGCATTATTTCATATTTCACATACCTTAAAACCTTGCTGTCCTGAGGTAGATATAGGAGTTAACGACTTGATATAGTAGGAATATATACTGTAGGCACCCACAATTTTTACTGAAGCCACTCACTCTGATATAAAGCAATTGTAACTCAGGTAGTCCTAACTGAAATACTCACATCTCCTATGGTAGAATTGGACCCTACCTTCCAAACTAGAACAAATAAGTAAAAATTGATGACAAACTCCAAATCAAACAACATCATTTCAAAAATAAACTGTCTCACTAAACTATGTGCAAGTCAACCACCATGCTCCAAAAGTAGTGGTATGAACCTGTCACAGATAAAGGGCAACTTGATAAACCCAGGGCACACTGATCCCTCCTCTTATTTGTTCATTCAGCTTTTCCTATTAGGTTTCACCACAGCGGAACAATGATCTGCAGAATGATTGGCAGTGGAGTTTTATGGTATCGAGTTGCCAGACCAGTGCCCAATCTTTCACAGAAGGCGCACACACGTACACACTCACACCTAGTGCCAATTTAGAGTGTCCAATCCACCGTCAGCATGTCTTTGAGATGTGGGAGGAAACTGGAACACCCTAAGGAAACCCACACTACCACAGTGAGGATATGCAGACTCCACACAGAAGGCAGCCTAACTGAGAATCGAACTAGAGAACCTCTTGCGGTGAGGTAACAACATTAACTGCTGCACCACTGTGGCCTCCCTTTCACTGATTCCTCCTCTACAACTCTAAAAGTACCACATCACATTCAGAAAATGACAACTAGTGGACTTCTCAACCTTCCATATCCTACCAACAAAACTAGATTGATAATATCAAGAAAAAGGAGGGAAGGCAACATTTAAAAACAAAACTTTCAGATGTTATCAAATACCATATGCCACCATCTCTGATGTCCCCGTTTTGTACAGCAAACTACTCAGACCCCACTGTACTGGAACAGGTCATCAGAGTGTGAAACTGGTCAGAAAACTGAATCAACATAAACATTTGACAATAATATTTTCAAATTAACAGCAACAATACCACTCCTAAACCTATATGAACATAAGTAAAGTACTATATCTTACACTGGAATGTGGTAGTAGAGCAAATGAACAAGACATTCCCACATTCTAGCCAACAGAAGAACTCATTTTACAGTAATTTGAAACTAGGTCATCCATAGACCTTTGAAATCTGCGTTCACATTGGAGAAGCAGGTGCTGAAGAAACGAGGAATCAAGTCGAACAGCACTGGTGACGCGACTTTAGACGCAAAGCTACCACCAACTCTTCAATAGTCATTTAATCAAAAAGACAATTTGCAACCTAACAGGAGAAGTAGAGGTTGCCGTTTAAGTCTGTTAATAATGACAGCATGAATAATCATATTGAAGGCTTTAGAGAGGTCCAGATAAGAAGTATGTGCAGAACAGACTTAATCAATGGCATCCAGTACATATTCAAAGAAATCACCCTGATTAAGGAGACAGGATATTCCTTTTAGGGTGACAAATTGATTGAGGTCCAGGGTTTGTATGCCAGCATTTTAATAGTTTATGAGGTTGACCAAGACAAGTTCTATAATTTCACAGATAATGCTAACAGGATGATGGTTGCCAGGGTACTATAGTCAACACAGGGAGAGGGAAGTTCAGTAATACAAAGGTGGAAGGGTAAATCTGGAATTGATTTTGTTAGCTATGATATTGGCAATGGCTTCAGGATTAGAATATGAGTGCTGCTTGACTGGAGCTCATTGCGGTGCTCTGCTTCTAATGCTGCTGAGTTAGAAAGGGCCTTGCAGCCATCTTAGAGTAGATGGCTACTTTCAGTTCATATCGTGCTGTAGCCTTCCTAATGAATATTTGAGTTCTTGAGTGGCTTGTCTAAGTGTCTTCTTATTCTTGGAAATGGTAAATATTTTATATGAAGTAAATAGTTTATTCCTCTTACTACAGGTTTTTTATTCAGGAATTCCATCATAGGGGTTTATTTTGAATTTCCCATTATGCATACATCAAATGAGGATGGAGTTCTCTTTACATTGGTTTAGACAGACATAAATAAGGTATGTGAAGCGTCCTTAGTGACAGCGTTAGTGTGGGAGGGGGGCTTTTGAATTTCTTGAGGCCCTCAGACAGGGATATTAGCTTGGCTTTGGAATAATCTCTGAAAGTGGAAATGTTATTGGGCAGAATGCTGCTAACTCTGATGGAGACGATGACAGTGTGGTGGTCGGATATGATCAAGAAGGAGATGATCTAAGTGGGGGTGCAGACAGAAGCAATGTTTGTAAAGACAACGACATGTGTATTGTCAAATCTGGTAGTAACCTGGAGTATGTGATCTATGGAGTGAGTAATGATGAACTCAAGGAACCACTGGGTATATTTATTATTTGTTGTATAAGATTTCCAGCTGATGGATATGTAGTTAAAGTCATCTTGATTAGCGGATGGGAACTATTAACTGAAGTAGTTATCATGGTCTCCAGGAGACACTATGTGGGATCTATATTTGGTAGCAGTGTCATAATTGGATGGCTCAGTGGTGCAGCAACTTGCGTTATCACCTCACAGCAAGAGATTCTCTAGTTCAAGTCTTGGCTGGGGTGTGTTCTGTGCAGAGTTTGCATGTCCTCCCTTTGTGTGGGTTTCCTCCAGGTGCTCTGGTTTCCTCCCATGTTACAATGACATGCGTTTGGAGCATTTCTCCCCGGGCCTCCACTGCAAATTGACTCATTCCAAGTCGGACTTTCCTGGTAAACAAATGTTAAAATAAAACAATAAATAATTGGCTTTATTAATTGTAACTTAGATATGCCAGGGTTCTAAATTGGTTTCATAAAGGATTTGTCATCAGGTGATGCTTCCCTGCTGCTCCTAGATGGCCTGAACAAGTGATAGGAAGGAAGACAGACATAGAGCAGAGAAGAACATGAGTTGACAAGAATGCAAGAGCATGCTATTAGTGCAGCCCATGATTAGGAGATATGTTAAACATGGTGTCGGAGCATGCTGCATTTGTTACTTTTTACTCTAGTATTTGGGGAGGGTTAAATGTGTAAATATTAATCCCACAGGGTTGAGATTTTAAGCTACAAATGTATGTTTTTCTCAGTTTTTGATGTGATTTAAAGTGAATGTTTTTTACCTTGCTTGGAAAAAAAATAATTTCCCAGCTGTTTCTGCAGACAGAAAAGCACAACAAAAGTGCCAGCTGAAAAGGATGGCATCAACACACTTTGTATGTTTTATAAAACAAGAGTCTAGTCAACTGTTATGTCAAATTCAAGATTTTTTTAACATCAGTTTCACAAGACAAAACCTCCAGTTTCTTCCATAGTATTACATAATTTTTTTTGGCAAGTTACCTGTTTATCTGATTATCAATTTACATGGAAATGGTAATTGATAATAAATAAATTGTGGGATCAACCTGCTGTGAGGGGCAATGATGGAGTGTGTACATTCTGAAGTGCCTGTGCACCTGACCATCCATGTTCCTAGTAGAGTGCATTGATTTAGTCATGCCTGTGCACCAGAGCATCCGTGTTCCTAGCAGGGAGCACTAATTTAGTCATGTAAGATTAAATAAAAGATGCAGGTATGCACATTTATCACTCTATATATTTATTAATACAGTTATGTTATATGAGTACGCAACAAATTGGTGATGAGCCTGACTCATTTCGACAATCATGTACATGAATATTCATGCTGAGGTCTTCACCGGCCACATGAATATTCATTGGGCAATTGTCACTTAGCTCAACAGGGCACTGCAATTACATAATGTATTTTCTTTTTTTTTTTTTTTTATGTAGCCTGACTCACTTCAGAAATCATACACATGCGTACCATCTTAGGTATGCAGTAGCAAGTCCCGGCTAAACCCTAACTATTCATGTTGATGTCTTCACCGGCCACATGAATATTCATCAGGTAATCGGACTTAGCTTGATGGGGCTCTGCAATTACTTAATATTTTTTTTTTTTTTTTTTTTTTATGTGCTTGACTCATTTCAGCAGTCATGTGCATGAGTAGCTCCCCAGGTGTGCATTAGCAAGTCATGGCCAAACCCTGAATATTCATGTTGATGTCTTCGCTGGCCACATGAATATTTATTGGGTATTTGGCACTTAGCTCGATGGGGCACTGCAATTACGTAATGTATTTTGTTTTTTACATTGCACCCCTCATTCTCCCTGCAATTTAAATATACCAACTCTGAGATCAGAGTACATTCAAGAAAAGGGTAAAGTTTATGCATGATGCCACCACCATCAAATCTGCATAAGCATCATTTCAATACGACATCACGACCTTTTGGGATGTCAACCATGCAAGTGGAGCCTATGCCACGTCCACATCTGCACGAACCACCTGGGCAAGTACTCATGTACAGGATCACCCTCATTTCTACAAGAGCTATCTCTGATTGGTGAAAGTAATATACGTAGCTTGAATGAAAAAGGGTAAAAAATAATAACTTACAGTATAACTGGTGAAAAGGAAATCAAATGTTGATGAAAATGGAAAATTATATGGTTGCATAAGCAAATTCCAACAAAGCAGAGTACGTAAATGTTTGTACACAATGAAAAACGTCTTCCAAAATATTAATATATGTGTGCAGAGGGTTTGGGAGCACAAAGAATTGACCTTCAAAATGATGCCATCCAATTTTCAAATAACAAAATGTACAAACTTTTCCAAGACAATAACTACGAAATGTATCAATGAAAGCAATTTATTAATAGTACAGTGAATTTTATATGCACTAGTTTAAAAAAGATATTATTGTCATATAATACAAGTAATCAAGTTAGTGCAATATACAGTAATTTTGCACTTAAAAAGAGGTAAGATAATATCTGAAGGATGAAAAAGGCACATCTTTTTTTTTTATTTTTGGGAACTAAATTGTGCAAAGACAAAAATGTTCAGATATTAATGCAGAGAAACTTCTGTAAAGGATTTTAAGTGATTTCAAGTTATCTCTGGCCACTTATGCAAAAGGAGACAATCAGTAGTTCAAAGCAAACGGAAGCAGTGGCACTGTAAACGTTTCTTTTGTGTGTGCACGTGTGTGTGTGTGTGTGTGTGTGTGTGTGTGTGTGTGTGTGTGTCTGCACGTACATGCCTGTGTGTTTACAACAACTTTTATATGTCAATAAATGAAAAAGGATGAGATTGTTAGAATATAATACTTGCTTGCTTGTGTCTTTCGGCTTTTCCCGGTTAGGGGTCGCCACAGTGGAACTCCGGTCCGCTAATGATTGGCAGTTGATTTTTACATACCGGCTTGCCAGGCCTGATGCACAACCTTCAACAAAGGTACGCCCATTCACGCATGTCTCCATGCAGAAGACGCTATAGCTGAGAATCGAACCGGACAGCTACAGTACACATTTTCCTGCCTCAATGAGGTGATTTGCACTGCACTAAAGGGTCACATCTTGTTACCAGAAGTGCCTGTGCACCTGTGTATTCATGTTCTTAGTAGGGCACACAGATGTAGTCATGCAACTTTAATTAAATGATGCAAGTATGTATAGCAGTTCTCACTGTATATGTGTATTTATAGATTAATGGGGGTTGGTAAGGATAGGGTTGGCATAATGGTTAAGGTCTTTACCTCTCAGATACAAGGTATACAATTTAATTTTGGTTATTGACTAGGCTTGTAACAGTCTGCAAACTGAAGCATCTACCATCTGCACCATAGAATCAAGAAAAAAATAATAGGTACTGATCTTTTCCACCCCAGAACACTTATACACAAGACTCACACACACACACACACACACACACACACACACACACACACACACACACACACACACACACACACACACACATACACACGCACACACATATTTCAAGACTCAATAGTCCTTCTTGCACAGACACTCATACACTGTCACAGTACTCACACACACACACACACACACACACACACACACACACACACACACACACACACACACACACACACACACACACACACATATTTCAAGACTCAATAGTCCTTCTTGCACAGACACTCATACACTGTCACAGTACTCACACACACACACACACACACACACACACACACACACACACACACACACACACACACGCACACACATATTTGAAGACTCAATAGTCCTTCTTGCACAGACACTCATACACTGTCACAGTACTCACACACACACACACACACACACACACACACACACACACACACACACACACACACACACACACACACACACACACACACACACACACACACACACACACACACTCCTATTCACAAACAATACTACATACTTATGCACAGGGTGAAGTAGGCCCAATTCACCCTACAGAGACTCCCACCATTGAAAGGCAAGGTGTGTGCCATAAATATGCAGCATGTGCTTAATGCCTTTGCTTTTCAATCCTGCCCTGCTGTGTAGCTCAGGTGTTTATCAATCCCAAATCAGAATAAGCCCTATAGCTGTGCAGCTTACTAGTAAGGTCATTTACATCCTAGTACCACATTTGCATGGGGCACTCTGAACCTTACTATCTGGGGTGCATAGCAGAGAACCTAGGCAGCAAGTGGGGGACTCTGAATCTGAATGGTGTTGATTGCCATGAGGTTGCAGTCATCTTGCATTCTTCACAATTCTCTATAAATACCACCAAAGTCTCTAGTTATGCACTTGTCTGGGTGTAGTAAGAATATTTAAACAATAAAGAAATGGATACAGTTGAACATGCATTCAGTTTTTAAATGGCTGAGCACTCTGGACATATTAATGCTTCTAATACTACCATGGAAAACCAGTGAGGAAATTTAACATATGGTATCCCAGATGACAGAAATGTTTCAGTATTCATAAATGGTATGCAGGCACTAAAATATGCACATTACTGTAATGTTTGGCAATACCAATTAAACTTGCACAGAGATCACTCAGATAGATGGCAAAATCTTTGTAGAAGTAAATGAACTAAAAACCTTTTTAATTATCTAGACTCAGTGAAAGGCAGGCTTAGATGTGAAAATAGTTTGAGTTTTGTGGCTGTAGCAGAGCAGTGCCAATTTACAAAGCAGGTAATGTACAAAAAATAGATTTGTGCAAGACGCGTTGTGAAAATATAGTAATTTCTATGGATAATATCACAATTGATCAAGCATTAAACCTAACAATATCAGGGAAACAGCAGCCAGGGACAGACTAGAATTATTCTGGATGCAATGGAACGTGCTGTTAATAGAATGCCTGTTAATTCCCCTATAAAGGAGCCATGCTTTTTAGTGTGGCAAAATGGTATAGCACACAGATATGTGTTGGTTTAATAAATAATGATTATAAAAGTTGTTAAGGAACGGTTCGTGCTGACAGATCATACAAGTGGAAATGTGCAAAAGAAAACAAATGACAAAAACAGGGCACAGGAAGGCAAGTGTAGCTCAAAGTGTACATAGAAAATAGATGCTGGAAGTTTTACGAGGTCTCTAAAGACTCATTTATTTCAGTTATCCTTTAATCGATATTCAGTTTAACTCATTTTATTAATTTTAGCTCTACTGACTTATTACTTTACTTAATTTATTATTGCTTTGTCTCATGAAACTTATAGGTACGTCAGTTTATTTTTTGCCTATCTTCTGTTTTTCCTTTGTAGAATCACTTAGTTTTAAGCAGTTAAACCTGAACTTGAATGTCTACTTTATTATCTGCGTTTTTTCCTTTTCTCATGCCACTTTTTTTTCAACTAAACATACTTGAATGTGAGTTGAATTCTACAGAGCACTTTCCTTACTCACTCTGAAGAATCACAAACACAGTGAATCAGCTGTCCTGGATTTTGTCTTCAGTAATGTTTTATACTAAACTGAAAGTTCAGTGGTCATGCCTGACTGGGGAGAATCTGCTTTCTTGGTTGCTTCCATTGGGCCTTTATGGTTCCTATATCTGTAAGGCTGTACTGTTTGATACTATCTTGAACATCTTTTTCCTCTCTTGTTACACTGTGATTGTATCTCATTAACTTACATTATCTGCTGCTCTTTGTATACTAACAGCCAGCACAGCCCTGATTTTCCATCTTCAGTGTCCAACAAAAAAACACTGTCACCTTAAGACTTTCTCAAAGTTTAAACTTCCTCATATTAGAACAGGATTCTAGCTTGGTCATGCAAAGAAAGTAGCTTGTCGTACAATGGGACAAATAAGACCTATTTCTTAACCAGGTAGGCCCACTAGACACATAATCCCTTTTTATGGACAACCTGGAAGGAATGTCAGGTTAAGTGACTTGCTCAAGGTCACAGCAGAAAAATGGGGGGGGGGGGGGGTTAATCAAATCTTGTACCACAGCAACTAAAGCTTATAACCTTAACCTCTAAGCCAGCTGCTAGCATAATTGAATAGACATTCTGCAGTTAGCGTTTCCCCAAAACTGGGAGCATCAAATCCCTGACCCTTACTACTTAGCCTGGTAAGGCCATTATTTTATTTCTGGCCAAAAGTAATCTACATTCCTGGCATTCAAACAGTGACCTTAACCTTCTTAAGTTAAAATTCCCAGAATCATGGCTGAACATTGCAACTCATGCTTCTCCCATCCTGCATCTCCTTCTGTACAGCTTTCCCCTTTTATTACCACATTTCTGGCATCTCACCCCCAAACACAGTGTTTGTGCAAATGGCCCAACAGAAGACATACTTACCCACTGATGCTGGAGGATCACACTGCTGTGGTTTTTGTTTCCACACCTGGTTCTTGGATTCATTTTCTGATTCTGACACTATAGTGAAGTACAATGGGGGGGTATACCCCTGAGATGACATACTTCAGATGGCATGTTAAAGTGGGGCCCCAGCTGCCTGCAATGGTGCTAACTTAGGTGGATGTAAAAAATCTTACAGCAAAAAGAGGGTAATTTTCTTGTTGCCCTGGTCAAATTTCTCATAATCAGTATGAATGCTATCTCTAGTCTCCCCTAAAACAATGACTGAGCTGCTCAAGAAAACCAAATAAGTAAACAAGCATTAATTAAAGCCCTTCCCTACTGCTTTCTGTCTGTCTTAACTCATATTGCTGGAAAATGTTTGCTTTTTAAATTTCATGCAGCCAGCCTTACTGGGTCATTATTTAAACCCAAAGCCATTTTTTTTCACTTTAAATACTAATGCACTTGCATATAGTGAAAATCAGTGACAAAGGATTCCCCTTTAGCTACTGCTTGGTATCTTAGAAAAATGATATAGTCACTTGACCTATAAACTACTTTGATTACAATAATATGCAAGTCCCTAAACATCAGAGTTATTAAAAATGTAATGCCACTAATGTCCTTTCTGATTTTTTTCCAGATTATTCCCTCTCATGAACTCTGGAACTAGGGTTGGTATTGTTTACAGTGATACTGTTTCTAACTGTGTACCTTTAATGACAGTGGGTTGCATTACCTTTCTTTATCAGTCAGGGCTAAACATTGAGCTCCCCTCTATGTAAGTCTAAAGGGGCATAGCAGTCCACATTTGGGTCTCTGTTTTCCAACTACCTCATCAAAATCCATTTCTCCAATCACTGTGCACACACCAGCTACTTCTAAGTGCAGAAGACAATGTAATTTTTTTCCATTAACCAAGCTCTCACTATTCACAGGTCGTTTTTTATTGCAGATTGTTGTGAATCTTTAATCACTTGGTTTGCATTACAAGAACTTCTAAATAATCAAAAAAGAAAAAGGAAAAAAGACTCAATTTTTAAGGGAGACCAGATATGGTATTCATACTGGTTATTAGAAATTTGGCCAGGTAATATATCCTAGTTCTTTTATGTTTCCTAGGAGCATACACCAAGTGAAACAAAGAAAGTATTAAAGCACTAACTGCCCTTGCTCAGGTAAGGGAAGTTCGTAAGCATCATATTATTGCCACAATGGAATGTTGCCCCATCCAGTCCCATGAGGCAATTATCCACAAAGTCACAGCTAAGTACTTCATCAACAGATATTGACCCTTCTTAACTGCCAGGTGTGTTATATTTTGATGGATTTTATCACAGCTTAGCTTTTTTTTAAATAGCCATAAGAAAACCTTGCTTTCAGCCTAAGTTCTATATCTCTTCTACCATATTGTTTTGTTTGGTAATAAATAAATAAATAAATAAATAAATAAATAAATAAATGGTTGACTCTACTGGTCTTTCCATCCATCAATCAATCAATCAATCAATTAATTAATTAATTAATCAATTAATTAATTAATTAATTAACCAATCAATCAATTAATTGATTAATTAATTAATTAATAATTCATTCATTCATGTATGAATTTATTTCATATTTTGCTGGAGGTTGTTTTCCTAAGTTTGCCACCAGCCTGTTAATGGTGGCAAGTTCAAAGTTATTTATTTACTTGCATTTGTTTACTGGCAATGTTAGTTCTTAGCCCATTTTCAGAGAAGTCCTTGGAACAAAAGCTTTAGTGATAGTAGAAGGAAATATAATAAGTAAGACTGGACATTGAAATATGCAGCCCCCGATATACAATGCAAACTAAAAATTAGAATGAAAGGTAATATAACTTCACTAGTACAGCAAAGGAAATCAGATAGTTGCAAACTAATATGGATACTTTTTCTGTCACCATGATAAAGAATGCATTAAATTGTCCGTTCAGAAAGTTAAAAAAATAGCAAGTGGTAATATACATTATTATTTATGACTGGCAAAGAAAATACAGTATTTTGAAACAAAGCGACATAATGCAAGCATGACATACGTAAATGCAATATTCATAAACCAGTAATTACAACATGTGCAGTTGTACTAATTGTACTTGGAGGGCAACTGTAGTGTTTGGTCAGGTTAAGTATTTTAGTTTAATTTTGAACATATTATATATAGCACAGCTGTCTACATGAATTTGTTAGAAGAGTTGTAGGGGTTAAAGAAAAAATATACTTTTTAAATAGTGTTATTGGAGGATGGAAACTTACCATGAAATAGGAAGAAGTCAGAATATAATTTATATCCCTGTCAGATAGTATTCTGCATGAAAGAACAGGCTGAACTGTACAAAGATTGTTTGAGCCCAAGATCACAGTGTATTTTACAATCATATAGGATGTATTCAAATTACTGACTGATTATATGACATGACATATTACAGGTCTGCTACACTTCTTTTGTGATTGGAGATGTTGATTAATTCTACAACTGCATGCTAATCTATCACCTTAATTCCTTTTTAAAAGGCTGTCTGATGTTTGCTTGACTGAGTTAAACAGGCATGTTGTTTTAGAGTTTATTAAGTTTATTTTTTTTATATTTTTTAAACTATGGAAATAGTGTTTTTCTTTTGTCTAATTGTATGTTATAGAAAATACGTTTTCAATAACTCAGACAGTGCTTGCTATTTGAAAGACATGAAGTAGTAGCCTATAATCTATTCATAGGCGAATATGTTTTCTGTACTGCTTAATTTCTTACTAGTTGATTGCTGTTAGAGCTAAGCAGTCACATGATCTCAGATGCTGACCAGCATTAGACTCTGCTGTTCTGTTATAAAATCCCAGCCAGATGGATTGGTGGCATATGTGTAAGGATACTGAGTAGTGCATATTTGAGACCAGGGAACACAAACACGACTCGTGGCAATACAGACCACACCAATCCTAAATGGCCAGTACCTTTACAGTACATTCATTTTGGTTTATTGTCTTTGTGATTGTCAGCATATGCACAGCAGATTGCATCTCAGAGTGTTGCAGAATTACAGATATTTTGGTGGATGTAACTTTCTCACTCTCATTTTTGAGATATTTTGATGAACTTAGTTGTTTGTAGTACACATTTGTACCATCGGTTTCTGATATATATATATATATATATAGCATGTAACTTATTTGTGTTTGTACTAAGGAGCACAGCAGGATGAGAGACGGAGTCATATCTTAAGGCAAGTAAAGAATTGTTGCAGTGGAACTACTACCACTCTTAGACATGGGGTAAGAACATGGTATGTCTGAGTCATAGTCATCTTCATATGAAAATATAGTTACATCATCACACTGGTTTGACCCTCTTAGTTACAAAGACTGTGAGTGACAAAAGGCTGAGTGCCAAGCTTTATGGAACTCACGTCTGTCAGCAAACCTATCAACTCTGGTGGGCATGGTCTGTACTCATACCATATTGCTAAAGCCTGTAACACCCTTCCTGTATCCATTAGAGCAATACCCTCCCTCCAGTCCTTTAAAACTATTCTGAAAGACTTCATTACTAACTCTGGCGTTGTTCTTGGTCAATCCTGAATAAACTATATTAGTCTCCCTTCTTCACTCATTTTGTTACATCAATCAATTTCTTTTATCGAATTCTCTTTCTAAATATCCGAGAACCACATTTTCTCTTTCACTTCATACTGCATTTCTTGTTTGTATTATACTAACTTACCTTAATTTCTCTATAAACTGGCTACATTTCTCTAAATATTAAATTATTGTCATATAAGCTGTAGCTATTCTTAACTAATGTTTTCATGCTATATCTCATTTGGTATAATTATTTAAACTCTAGGTGTTTTTGCATTATTTCTGAAGATTGTTAAATTATCGTTCTCAAAACATTTTTTGTAACATTTTGATGGGTACCTACCCAGTCAGATTTTCCTAGTACTCAATTGTCAATTAATAAATAAAATAAATATATAAACACTTATGGATACTGATCTCTGAGGGAAGTGATTATCACTTCAAGAAACTGACATGGTTTTACCAGCCTGATAGCAGGAAAACACTGCACATCATATTCTATTGAGAAGTAGTTGTTGGTTAGCTACATCAAATGTTTTTAATCTGTGTAAACAAAGAACTAAATACTATTCCATGATTTAGGTTCTTTGAATCAGTAGCTGAGCTGTTTCTGTGTTCTGAATTAGTATCAACCTATACTGAGTTACTGTAAGGTATTTTTTTTTCATTGAGAAAATGTATTTACTTATAAATGCCCTGTTCCTGGATAGTTGAGACAGGGCTAAAGAATGAGACAGATTAAAAGTCTCTGATTATATTTAACCAGCACTGCTATGATATAACTATGTCTGTTTTCCAGAGTTTAGGGATCAACTTTTCTTTTATAGATCTGTTCTGCAGTAAGGGTGCTAGAAAGGAAATGTCCCCAGCAGCCATTATTAGGAATTTACTAAGCTAAGAACATTGATTAATTAAATAATCTAAGAAGAGTAGGTTCATAGGTTCATACTAGGCTATCTGCCCTAGGGCATTTATAAGCCTAGCCAGAGTGTGTGTGGCTTTCACCACCCCTTAGGATGAGAATACTATACCCATTAGTTTGCTGTGCCTCTGTCCAGCAGTGACACAGAGATGATTCCCGGGGTAAACCTACGATCTCCCATCCACTCATCAAGATTTCTCTTGAACAGAGTCAGTGAGGGGCTCTGCCTCACATGGACTGGGATTCTGTTCCATAGTGTAGGGAGTCTCTGGGTGATGAATCTGTCCCTCCAGCACATCCTATTTATATCCGTGTTGAGGTTTAAGTCTCTTGCTCACGTGGCTCTGATGGATTTGGATTTTTGAGGTGGAGCATGTCCATTAATTCGGGTTGGACATGGCCTTGTATGTCAGGCACAGATCACCTCTGAGCAGACGGGTAATGCCACTGAATAGAGCTGGAGTTTCTTCAGTCGGGCAGCGTATGACATATGTTTGAGCCCCTTTATCCTTTTGGTGAGGAACTTTGGGGTCTTTCCAACTGCTGCAGGTGTCGGGTAAGGTACATTCAATGGGGCATTGTACTCAATCATTGGTCTGATAAGTGAAGAGTACAGGGGTACAATGACCTCTCCTGATCTGGATGTGAATCCTTCATGATCAGGTGGGCAATGTAGAAGGTCTTCCTAACCACTTTGGCAATGTGAGTGTCAAAAGAGAGGTTACTGTCAACTTGGGTCCCCAGGTCCCTGATAACTTCTTCCGTGTTTAATGGATTACCACCTATGTGGTAATTAGGGGTTACCTTGTTTTTCCCAAAGGGTATGACTATACATTTTTGGCATTTAGCTTAAGGCCATGGCTCTGGCACCAGTTATCCATTTCTATGAGACCTCTCTGGAGGATGTCTGTGTCTGATGGAGTGTCAATTATGGTGCCCAGTTTGCAGTCATCTGCAAATTTTGTCAGCCGCAATCCCCCTATGTTTGCCTGCACTTCAGAAAAATAAATGCCGAACAAGAGGGGCCCAGGACTGAGGACCAGCTTAGAGTCTGACATGGCACCAGCAACTCTAACCCTGTGGGTTCTGTCCTTGAGCCAGTTTGCAACCCATCTTGTGACATATGGGTTTACATCTAAGCTGGTGAGCTTTTCTATGATGCCCGAGTGGGGTATTGTGTTTTGCTAGGTCAAGGTAGGCTGTGTGAACTGCCTTACCCTCATCAATGGCCTTAGTGACTGTTTCAAAAGTCACCAAGTTCAAGAGGCAGGATCTGCCCTTGACAAAGCCAAATTGGGTAGGATCCAGTGTCTGTAGGTCCCCAATGTCTTTATTTATGAGTTCCATTATGATCCTCTCCATAGCTTTGCAGACAAGGCTCGTCAAGCTTATGGGGTGGTAATTTCCAGGGTCGGTAGAAGCACCGCCTTTGTAATGGTACTTAATTTAATTTTTTCCATCCAAAAGACACTTCCAAGAATCACTATTTAAGGATCTGTTTACAAAATATAGCTGAAGTCCAATTAATTGCTTCCCTGTTGATGATGCTGTCCAACACTTCAACAGTACATTTCAGCCATTCTAAACTCAGTTGTACCTTTACATAAACAAAGCCAAGCAAATTTTATATCTCAGAGATAAAGCTTGAAAACAACAAAAGTATGATGCGACATCATTCCAAAAATAATACCAGCATCTTAGAACTCAAACAGAAAGAATGATACCAAACAATAAAAATAATGTTTCATAAACTTGCTAATTACTCACAGACATAATATAGAATAATTTTGTATTCTGTCAACAGCTTACTTAAATCAGGCAAAGTCAATCTAACCTGGAATGACGCAAGGCCAACTACAACATATAGGATTATGATTGGGTATCTGATTGTAATGAGTATATTATGTGTTCAAGAAAAGGATGCCCAGAAGTTCACCTCATAGATTAAATTTTGATTTGCTAGGATCTGTCCGGGCCTTACTCAACTTGTCTGCTGCAAAGTTTTTCTCTGTCAGGATTTAAGAAGCCTGTAGAGTGAGATTATGCTGAATTGCCATATCCCAGACTATCATGGGTAATATGTATAGATCTGACCATCCCTCTCCCCCCATTTGTTTATACACCATATCACTGTATTGTTTTCTGTGACCACTTCTAGATGTTATTTGGACCACAGATTATTGAGAAAGCTGAGAACATTTATTACTACCAACATCACTTTCATGTTAATGAGTTTTGATCTCTTTTTTTTTTTGTTCGAAAGACCCTGCACTTTTACCCTCAAAGACAGAGCATCTGTTGTTAAAGACTGCAGTGTAGCTTGAAGGGACAATGGGAAACCTGGATTCAGATAAAACTGGTCCCTCCAACAAGAAGTTCCCTTTTTACAAATCCCAAAACTGGAAATTGACAAGTCAGATGGTATTGATGTTGGGGCCATACCTATTTTAGGTACCATTGAATCTTTCTCATGTGGCGACTGAATGTTCTTGAATGGATGTATCCAGGAGACACCTCAGGAATGCTACTCTGTGGGGTGGAACTAAGCAAGCTTTTGTAATGTTCTCATGGAAACCCATTCTTACCTGAGTATTTTCTGATTCTTTGAAAAATACTCTGCAAAGATAAGCAAGTCATCTCAACAAGGAAAAATGTGAATAGCGTGCAGTCTACTAAGTCTTTCTCTTGAGCTAGACACTTTGTAAACACCCTTGGAGTAGCACATAACCCAAAAGGTAATGCAGAACATGGAAAGTGTAATGTAGACAGAAAATGTTGAGAAGCGCTTGAGATCTGTGGCTATAGGAATGTAGTGATAAGCATCCTTTAAATTTAAAGTTACTAAAAAGGTATAAGAGGTAACAGGCTGTGAATGGATAGCATCTTGAAATTTGGAACTTTCACAAACTGGATGAGAAAAGAAAGATCTAGGGCTTGTCTCAGCATCTTAACATTTGGAACTTTCACAAACTGGATGAGAAAGGAAATATTTAGGACTTGTCTCAGTGAAACTTCCTTCTTTCATAACAAAAATATCCTTGAATAAAAACCTTTCCCTGCAAGACAGAGATACAGAGAGGGGGAGAGGTTCTATTACCCCATGAGACAGTAGATTATGCATGGCAGGGGGAAATAAAGAAGTTTGCTCTAGTGTATAAAAAGGAATCCTCTGAAAAGAAAGTATGGACTGCCATTACTATCTGTAGCCCACAGGGATAACTCTCAGAAACCATTTGTCTAAGATTATCTATTGCCAAATGGTGAAATGGAGAAACAGATTTTGGGAACAATTAAAGGGTTGCTGGGGGTGTGGGGTGCAGGGTTACATTTTGGAGATAACCATTCCGACTTTTTGCATTGTCCTTCTTTCTGGGATGCTTCC
This sequence comes from Protopterus annectens, assembly GCF_019279795.1. NCBI lineage: Eukaryota > Metazoa > Chordata > Ceratodontiformes > Protopteridae > Protopterus > Protopterus annectens. The sequence goes on from NC_056736.1 coordinate 328,962,721, forward strand.
CTTCATTTTAGTGCCTCCTTGCGATTGATTTTTGAATGTCAGCTTGCCTGAAGTTTGTTGAGACTGCTTATTTTGTTTTTCATGAAGGATCTTCAAGTGGGGCTGAAATCTTTAACAAACCTGGAGAATGAAGGCTGAAAATCTGAGTCACTGCCTGCATCAATTTTCCTCTCTCATCACATTTTTCAGGACCTCAGCAGCAGATAGTCCAAATACAACATCCCTCTCAAGGGGTGAATTCAAAATGTCATCGTTTTCATATTCAGGCAAATTCTGAGAATATGGCCTTGCAAATCTTCATATAACATACCAAGTAGACGCTGTTATGAAGGAAGGATCAGCTGAGTCTGAACACTTCAAAAATGTTTGGTAAATCGAGAAAGAAAAGCAATAAGAAAATCGAAAGATTTACCCTCAGATGAAGCACAACTGGCAGTTACGTTCCTGATGTTCTCAGAAGAAGTAAGTAAAACATTAACATGAGAGACCGACAATTAAGAATTCTGAAAATAAAAGAAGAATACATTATTTTTCCAAATCTACCAAAGGCTTTCTCATTCTTGAGAGGGAAAGGGATTAGCATTTACTAAATGTTTTATTGCAGAAGGCTTTAACAAGGAAATCGCTTCGGGGTCAGATCTGGAATTAGGAAATAGGCTTTTGTAAGACTGAAGAATATTTTACAGTATGTCTGCCCTTTAGGGGCTGTAGGCTGCCTGTAAGGCATGTTGCAGTCTACAATAAAAACATCCTCCAAAGCTGATAGAACAGGAGGGACAGCAAGTAGGCAGAAGAAATTCCAGTTGTAATAAATCATAATATTTTTTTAAATACTGGAATGTCATTATGTTCCTACTGAAAATACTGATTCATTCTAGAGACTGTTTCAGAAAATGAAAATTCTTCACTGGAAAAATCAGACGAAATGCTCTAATCTGTTATGCAAGGAGAAACAGCTGAATTTGTTCCATCCAGTTCCATTCCCTGTTCATCACACTGAGAACCATCAGAAAATGAAAAATTTATTTTTGTGTTACTAGTAGAACTAGAAAGTGAAGGGCAAAGAGCCTAAAGAAAGTGTTGAGATAAGCTCAATCATTTTTCTTGTTTAATTTCCCGTAGTCTTTTGAGTTTCTAATACCTTTATGGGAATAGACCCCATTATTAGGTCAGGGTATGATTAAAGTTCATGAAATTACTATTGTTTCACTCTTTGATGTTAGCCAAAAGTGCTTTCCTCAGTACCCACAATGTGCCCAGAACTGACTCCTGCAATTCAGATGGCGTTAGATGTATTGGTAGCATATCTAAATAAGACTGTAGATTTGTGTTTTATGAGTTGCTCCTACTGCTGTTGGAACTGTCTGCGTATCTTTCTTCCACATTGCTCTCGTTTCTGCTCAAATCCTGTTATTTTACGACTTTGTGTTTCTCTCTGTAAGTGAGACACTGTAATTGCTAGGTGTAGCAATTTCAATGATCGATGCTACTTTTTTCTTTTTTTTCATGGACTGCTATATCTGGTTTTCTCTTATCTATTTTTTGAATTGTTGGTAATGGATGATCCCATGTGATATATACTTCATCATTCTCTAAAATGCTTTGTGGTTCATGTTTCCAATGCTTCTCAGATACTTCTATAGTGCAATGTTTGCACAGTCCCCAGTGCAACAATCTTGCCATATTATTTTGCCTTTCAATGTGCAGGCCCTCTGCCACGAATGTATTGCACCCAGCAACAAGGTGTGCAACTGCTTCCAATTCTTTTTTACAGAACCTAAATTTGTTTATTTCTCCCACATGTTCAATGGACTTTGTAAACCAATGTGTATGCAGTCTACTATCCTGGGCTGCCATTATCAACCTTTTGACCTTTGGTTTCATCTCACCTCTCCTTAACCATTCCTGCATCAGTAAATATATGATCGACATGAGGTTGTTCCATGAGGACTCTATGCTTTCCACTATGTTTATGGCTTTTCCACATTCTTTTTCTTTTTATTTGATCTTTCACCTTATATTCTTCCCTTTGTCTTTTGGCACATTCAGTTGCTGTCTGATTTTTGTCTACTTGTGGTTTCTGCTTCTGCTAAACTAAGCATAGAAGTCATCTTAGACTTCCCCACCATGTGTTTTAAAACTTTCACTATTTCTAGATCCAATGAGGTTAACAGATATATAGGCAGTCCCACAACTGCAGATCTATATGTATAATCAAATCCGAGGAGGCCCATACCTCCTTCACATTGAAGGGATATACGATCTTGGTATACACTGATTTTTCTATGTCATTTGATAACTGTAAAGCATTTTTCTTCTTTTTCTTTTCAGCTGATCCAACACCTCTTGAATCAAGTCAATCACACAAAAACTGTAAGTTAAAACAGGGACAGCAAATTAGTTTGTAGCTTGGATTTTATTTCCTTCATGTCAGGGCTGGTTTCAACATTAGCTGTAGTCTTCTGAAATATTCCTTACTGAGTTTTATTTGCATTTGTTCATATTTTATTTCCAATCCTTCATCATTTCCTAAATATGTATACACTCCTTCTTGCTCAAGTTCCTTTCTATCACATTCTTGTCCTAGATTGGTAGTGTAACATTCATGCTTTAAACATTGCTGTAGCACATTTAACAAGACCAAATGTCTTTCTTATATCACCTAAGTCGTAACCACTTGCAGTTGTTCTTTCAACTCCTTATCTGATGAGCTATATAATTTTAAAGTCATCCACAAAAAGGAGATGAGAAATATTTAAGCAAGTGTGTTTTTTGGGAACCAAATTATAACAAAGCCCTAATCTGTTAATTAAACAGAGTAATGGTTTAACGGCAAGACAAAGCAACAGCAGTAACAAAGACTCACCCTGGAATACCCCCCTCTGAATTTCTATCCCTGGGATAATAATTTGTCCCTTGTCATGGTTTAATTGCAAAGTGGTTTGCCACTGTTTCATAGTCACTGCAATGTAATTGCTGTAGGAAGTATCTTATACATCTGTAAGCATTCCTTTATGCATGAATTTGGGATGCTGTCATCTGCTTTTTTATAATCTATCCATGCTATACTTAGATTCTTCCCTTTACAATTTGACATTATGATCTTAGTGACAAATGATCATTAGTTCCATATGACTTTCTTTTCTTATATTGTATTGACATGATTGAGTTTTCTTCTTAATGACTATAAACTATAGAGTCTGTACATTGCCGGAAGACAAGTTATTGGTCCATAGTTTTTAGGATGGCTTGCAGGTTCACTCTTAAGGAGGAGTATCACTTTTCCTGTTGTTAACCAGGTTATTGTCCATTTGGGATGTGCATATAAGCAGTTCTTACTCAAGGGTATATCTTCATGTAAAGATGTCAGTATTTTTAGGTAGACGTTAGGTACTGTATCTGGTCCCAGGATTTTCCAATTGAGAGCTTTTCTTTATTTTGTTTCAATTTGTCTGGCTGCTACTTCATCCCATAATCTGTACATATGAACTTCTTCTGTTTCTTTTACTTATTCTATCTATTCAATATCTTTATTATGTTCCATGTGGTCTTCATAGATATTTCTCCAAAATGTGTCTATTTCTTCTCTTTTGGAGGTGTTTCTATTCCTTTAGCTTTGTTTTCCAATTCTTTATAAAACTTGTTGTGGTCATCAATGATTTGTTTATTTTGTACTTGGCCTTCATATTTATTTGCATATCTTCTAAGTTTTTCAGCCTGTGCTGATGTCTTTAGTTTATTATTTCCAATAATGTATGATAAATCCTGGCCTGTTGTGATACTGCACATTGCTTTTATCATGTCTGTCTTAAGTATTTTATTGATATGTTCCCTCTTCTGTACTCTTCTAACAGCAACACTTATTGCCTTAATTGCTTTGTAGTTTTTTCTGTTCAATACATTCATGATGTTATTTGATTTCTTCCCTTCCTTTCCCTTATTGATTTGTGTTTTTGTGGTAAGACTTTATCTGTTATTAATTTAGCTGCACAGTAATACATTCTATTTACTTCTGTTCTGTTATATCACATGGATTTCTGTTAATAGTCATGATTACTATGTTCATCTGTTTCATCAGACTTCTACCATTTTGGGGTATTTACTTTCTGTAGTCTATTTCTTTCATTGATCTTAATATGTCTAGCCATCCCAGATAAAACAAGTAACTCTGCCCTTAGCCCATTTCTTCCAAACTGAGGGCACACCCTTTACTATCTGTTTCTGCAGGCATTCTACACAAAGTTCTAGACCACCTTCCTGTGGCATGTCTCCTGTGACTGTCCCCTCCCTATGTAGGGTAAGAGAAACAGGGGAAGATAAATGTTTAACTTCTTTCTTATTTTCAAGTAATAGCCATACAAGCAATCCGATTCATATCAGGGACACCAGCCTGGTTAACAGGTATCTTAGTCTAGCCAGGCATAGAAGAATTTCTTGCTTTACTAACACTGACAGAAAGTGGTTACAACATGCTCAGAAGACACTTCAGCTTGGCAGAGGACATGTCTAATCTCTGATCCATGGTGGTTGAAGGACCTAAACCAGAGAAATCCAGGGGAAAAAGATGAATGGACTGAGGAACTTGAACTGGGTACTGCAGGGTCACCTATCTGTGGCTGATGCTAGGAAGCAGCCTGATGAACTGGCAAAGGCTGTCTACTAATTTTTTGTCTTCTTGTATCTGGAGGAAGTAAGAACCAAGGAACCAGTAAGCTGTTCCAAGGTTAAGCAAATAAGGAAGATTGAAATGAGGTTAACGATATTAGCAATAGTCGGTAAATGGCAAGTACCAAAAAGTAGAGTTTTCTCAGATATTACAAGCACAAAACACACTTGTTCTACCCCAAACAAATTATTTATAAAATTATTATTAATAAAAAGTAGAGTAAACTTATTAAAAACAAAAAAAATTATACTTAAAACAGTAAATTAAAATGGGTCTTTATCACTTCAGTGAAGTGTCAGCTCAGCAAATGACATTTCTTTGGAAATGCCATTCATTGAAATCCACTGTGCCCCCCACACCCCCTGCTAATTATATATATCAACTCCAAGATGACACTACAGTGAGGAAAGGGCAAATTTCCTGATCTTCACTGCACGATGATCTCAGTATGAACAGTTCAACGAATAGCATCTTCGATGTAAGTGAACCAAAAATGCCATTCGCTGAACTGAATTTTTGATGAAGTTATATACCCCCAATTAAACACATTAGTTCAGTTGGCAAGAATGTCTTGTGACAGTTCAATAAACAGTAAAACCTAGCAATAATCAAACATTATTTTTCATTGAAATACTGTTGTCTGCCTTGTAAGATAGAAATGCTAGCCAACCAGTGATCCTTAAATGCCCGCAAGAGGACCTGAACACTCTGTAGAGCTTGGAACCCAGACTGCTGACTTTCTTCCTTATCTGTTTGAGCCATCAATGGCCTGGGGTGTGGGTAGTCCCCTAAAGCTTTGGCAGCTTGCTGGACATTATATCCTGTGCACAATATAACCCATATAGCTTTGACCACTACACATTACAGCCGTAATCTATTGATGAACACAGTACAATGCACAGATGATTCTTTATTTATAGTCTCTGCAACCTCGCTGAATAAACTTCATTCATACAAGAATTATTTAATTCTTTAAAAATGAATAATCAATCCTGGTTACTCCTAAATGCTAAAAATATTACTGATCCTCTTTAACTCAAACACAAATCTAAAAAGTAACTTATGAGTGAATATAAAATTTATATATAATATGTCTACAGATCAATAATCTCTACCAAACTACTTGAAATAACAAATACACCTCAAATTAAAATCTGGCCAGTTTTAACTGTGTAGTTACAAAGACAAATCAAAAGCATAGAATGATATGCAATCACTGATTCCCAATAGTAAACAGAAAAGACCTCCATCAGTGATGTAAAGGGATGGAGCTCTGACCATGGCTTAGTTGACTTAAGTTTGAATAGCAGCTTCAGTACTTGAGGAAGCAGGCAGATCCAGATGGGATTGTCCATCCTAGGGAAGGGAATATACATTCCCCAGGGCACACATGCATGGTTGGATTTCCTGGGTGGAGACCATGGCAACCACCATATGGTACGTTATGAGGATGGGTGGGCATCCTGTTAACATCTGCCGCATAAAGATGTGAAGGGAGGTGCAACAAAGATATCCATTACATGACTAATGCAGGTTTTACAGCATGGACACAGAGTGTAAAGCTTAGCATGAAACCCACATAACCTCAACTGATGCCCTAATGAGGCCGCTCCTGGTCAACCCTTATCCTTGTCATGAAAAACAAATGAGTTGCCTGGCTAGAAGGGACGGATGATCGGCAGGCAATTGGACAAAAATCTGAAAAAGAAAAAAAAGAAAATATCGAGAAAATAGTCCTAAACAAACCCGAAATTGCCTCTAATAAAAATAGCAAATTCACAGTTAACAGACCTAATAAAACTAGCTACACTAGCTCTATTTCTCCACATTGTGTTTACTTTTGTTATCCCACTATCTCTGTCATTCCATTCTGTGCTCTAAAATGACTTATAATCTTGAATACATGTAAGCCTGCTATTACTACTTTACTACTCTATAATGCAGCTTTAACACTTTTATTTTAACTTAATTGCCATAAAGGTAAATTGCTTCAGTGTTTTTGTTTTTTCTTTTCTCCTCCATAAACTGTGAATGTAAAATAGATGTAATTATCTGTAATAGAGCAATGTTAATTACTAATGCAATACTGTGCTATACCCATTGTATTGTATTTTCAAATATGCCTCTCTGCTGATATGATATTGTTTACAGCAGATGAAAGTAGCCAATCAGTTGTGCTATGTTTGTTAGTTCCTTTGTTATTTATGGTGAGTTAACTAACTATGCAAGTCCATGCAGCTGAACACTGGGGATGGAAACATCATGTGCATTTCTCTGAACTCCCATTATTACAATCCAAACCTTAAAAATGAATGGATGCACTGCAAAGCATCTTCGGTAGTAGATCACGAGGCATCTAGAAGCACAGAAATGTATGAAGTGGTGGTATATTTATATTGCCCAACTCTGACTGTTACTATATCATCTCTCACGCTTTATTGAGTATGGTGGCTGTTTTTTTATAATAATTCATTTGATCTAATATATTTATTTACTTACTTACTGTTAACCAAGTTAGTGAACTTGTTTGTGGATTATTTTCAACCATGACCTGGGTCAACCCACAGTTACATTGTACAACACCTTAAATGTAACAGTAATAGCTAAATCATACAATTGCTTCATATAAATAAACCAGAATACATGCAAGGAATAGCACAGATAAACATTTGAATAGCACACAGAATACAGACATTAGAAAGAAATGCTCAGATCCACTGTGTATAGGTGTATCACCTATAAAACCAAAAATGTAAGAGATAATAAGCATAGGTTATGCTGGCAAAAGGCCTAAGAAAATGTAAATTTCTCATGTTTACAAACATTTACAGATATTGCGGCACCTGGGATACTGTCATGTACATTAGTTTCAGAAACAAAACATATGTAAGTACTGCTTCAAGCCTACACATGCTTGCCTCTCTCCTCCCCTAAAACCAACCACTGATAGGCCTTCCATCTACCAAGCCAGGATTATAGCACATAACAAACATGACTCTAACAAACAACCGTCTCACTCTCATCCAATGCCCCTGCTTCTTCACCTCTTATTCCTCCACTTATTAGTGACATACTTCTCGTACAACATAGTTCACGCTCCTGTAATAGTGACATACTTCTCGTACAACATAGTTCACGCTCCTGTAATAGTGACATACTTCTCGTACAACATAGTTCTCGCTCCTGTAACTTTGCACTCACCTTCTCATCCCCGTCTCCGCTGTGTCTTCGCACTTATTCCATGCAGGGTTTGATCCCTTATTTCCTCTTCTTGCTATACATATGTCAGTATATTATAATAATTATTTTGTTCAATCAGTGCTCCTTCTGTTGATTTTCTAATGAATTATAAGATTTATGTGGCATAAATGCTTAGAATTAGAATAGCCAATGTTCTCCTACTGTAATAAATTAGACAACTCAGTGCTTAGCCTTGTAATGCATAATGCTATAATTTCACTATTACTTACCTATTATTATATCACTGATTGTGCAACCTAAACATTATATTACTTTGTATCTTATTTATTTCCTGGTTGTAAACCCTGGACTCAGCCTGAAAATGATCTGCTTGGAGCAGTGCTCTACACCGTTAAATACATACATATGTACATACATGCATACTTACATATGTACTGTACATACATACATGCATGCATACATGCGTACACACATACATACATATGCACATGCATATATACGTACGTACATACATACATATGTACATACATACATAAATACATATATTCATATATACGTACGTACATACATGCATACATATGTACATACACACATAAAGAAAATCCAAAAGGCAGGTAGTGTATAGTATTTCTGTGTATCACTAAAGCACAAAATACTAAATGCATCTGATTGGTAGGTTTAGCCATGCTCATTGTAACAGCTGCACTATAACCTATCTGTTTGATAAGATGTTAGAAACTTGTGAAAGAAAACAAAGTTTCCTAATTTTTGCTGTTTTTATAATAGACCATTCCTGGACTCATACCTCTCATCTGTACAGATTTTTGCAGAATGTCCAGATTTTTGCCTCATATTTTTGATCTGTTCCTCATAAAATTTGCGGTTTTCTGATAAATCACTGAGATGATCTGGTGACTGAAGTCACTAAATAATGACATACATTTCTATTTCATACCTCATAGCCTTCAGAAAAATGCATGCTAAGACAAATTCTGTTATTCTAGCAACTTTATAAGTTTAAAAGGGCAATTTTTAAAATCTGTCCCTATTTTTGGGCCTTTGTCCCCCCATTCTGTTAGGCTTTGTCCAGATTTTTTTGTGCTAAGATGTTGATAGGTATGTCAGGTAGCAGTAAGCTTTATTTCTTCCTATCTTCTTAATTCATATCCTTAGCTATATTGGACACATCTGATAATATTATATCCTGGAGGCAATGATATGAATATCTTGTAATAAAGAATTTGTAATAAGGATGTAGCCATGTTTCCATAATTGCTAGTACATCTGTTCTATATAGTGCTAGCTAACTGTGCAGGAGACTTTTTTGTTGATTTTATGTGTCTATTAATATGAACCAGTGTGACCTGATTTGCTAAGTTTCAAAAGTGATTGGTAGACTCAGTCAAGGTAAAATTAGGTACTATAAGGACTTCAGTGGTCTCTACATAACCAGGTATAATGATTAGTCTAAGAAACAAGTTATCTTGGCAGACAGCTGAGCATTAAAACTTTCAGATCTTCTTCTGTCGGGTTTTGCAAGTTAGGGGTCGCCACAGTGGATCACCTGTCTGCTCATTATTGGCAGTGGAGTTTTGTGGTGCTGAGTTGCCAGCCCGCCACCCAACCTTCCATGGAAGGCACACACATGCATGCACTCATGCCTTAGGGTCAATTTAGAGTGCCCAATCCACCTACAGCATGGCTTTGGGAGGAAACTGGAGCACCTAGAGGAAACCCATGTGACCACAGGGAAGACATGCAGACTCCACACAGAAGGCACCCCAGCCGAGGATCGAACCGGAGAACCTCTTGCTGTGAGTCAACAACGCTAACTGCTGCACAACCGTGGCCACCCTTTCTGATGCTGTAGAAAATGTGCTTGCATCTGTTAATCCTAACATATGCATGTTCTTCCACAGCCATTATCTATATTGTTTGTTCGTGTGTAATTAAACCATCTTGTCAGTGCCGCATCAATAACGACTAGTGTTATTTTTTATATGGTATCCAAACTAATTACATAAGGTGCTTTGGGGGACAATATTGCAAAGCATTTCATCTCATTGCCACTGCAGTTTTACAAAACTCAGAAGGACCTAATAGGAGAACAGGTGTAGGGCTGAGTCCTTAGATAACAAGGTTACTATTTTGTGATTCTGGGTTTTCAGGGTTTGAGTTCCTATAACTCACACAAGTACAACTGAATGCTTTTAATCTTCTAGAATTTTCATCCATGCACTTCCTTTGTATTATCTGGAATACACATCAATACTTTACAACTTGATTTTATAGCATTATTTATTAATTTTATGGAAACAAAATGTAGTCATTGATTTTCTTAATTCTGGCCAAGGCAAGATTTCAAGATAAAGTTATTTCCACCAGATAAGTTTCTCCATTCAGAATTACTTTGACATCATTAATAAAAATTTGCTGTAAGACAGCCAAAACCATTTATATCTACTTCTTCATATTAGTTTTTATAGCCTAATGCTAGTCTCCCCTTGGAATTTATTAAACTCCATTGAAAAAATAAACCCATTTGGCTAAGCACTGTATTGATCAAAGAGATGTAGTTCTTTATGTAAAAATACTATTCTGTATAAATGGAATATTTTCTTGCAGGCATGTGAAAGACACTCGGGAGACATATTTAATGTTCAGATCTGGTAAACAACTATTTGACTACTTGCCAGGCTTATTGTATTTAGCTGAAATTAGCTTGCTCTTACTGGTGAACCTCCTTACCCTGCAGATGTGTAATAATTTCATAGTACATTGCCACTTTTTAACTGTTGGCCTTCAGTTTTGCAGCCTAATGGATATGGTCATTTAACGAATTGCTGCTCAACCAAAGAACTGGTTTAATCCAGTTATCTCTTTCCACTTGTTTCTTTTATTTGTATGCATCATGGATAAAAGATTAATGTGTGAGCAAACCTTCCTGGTTACCAAATGAAATGAAAGAAAAAATATACAAATGAATGAAAACGTCTCTTACTATATTGTTAAATCTTATCTTGCCAAAATTATGTTATACCTTTAAACATTTGACAAAATAGTTTGATAAGCTTTTTCAGTCATATCAGTAGTCAGACAACTGTAATACTGTAAGATGTTCTAATTCTTTTGTGTAATCCATAGTCATCGTACTTTTATCAGCAGAACAAGAAATGTTTCTGTTTTCATGTAACAGTATCTTAATTCTGCAGACCAAAATGAATCTTGAAATATTTTATTAGCCTGTATACTATATGAACTAGGCATTAGATATGACTCTGACAGTAAAATACAATTGGCATATTAACCAAGATTATTTTGCATGCATACTTGCTTTACAGACCAAAAAAAAAAAAACATTAAATCAGTCTGAAATGCATAACAAAAGGTACTCAGAATTCATGAAACATTTTTCTAATTGCCATTGCACACATTTTAATTTAATGTATTACAATAACCTTAGTAAATATGTATGGGGAAAAAAGCAGTGTGTGTATGTGTGCGTGTGAATATACATCATGTCTCTCTCTCTCTCTCTTCATAGATATGTAGTTTAATTTTAAAATGTGAACATAAGTATATACATATAGTGCCTGGTGTTTCTTTCATGCTCATGAAAAGCCTCTTCAAAGGCTTAGATCTTGCTTTGTCAATCTATTTATCACCACATACCTACCCTAGTAATGCAAATTAGTAATGCACATGCAAAATTCTTCAGCAGTTTGAAATTCTACATTCCATAAGAAGGTTTGCCATTAATTAATATGTGGAAAGATATGACTGATAGGCTGGGATACACTGCATTCCACAGTTACTACTGATGGAAAAATAACAAAGACATTTGTATTCTCTTGGAATCTGAATTATTTCTGTTTCCACTGAGAGCAAAGTTATACACTAACTGCTTAGATCCATTAAGTTTTATGGGTATGCTGCATACCATCTGCTATCCTTTGTCATAGTCATTCAGTCCTCTAGCCCTCTGACCATATTTGTGTGTCTGTGTATGTGTCTATGTGTACAGATGTGCATCCTATTAATTTATGCTATGTCCAATATCCTTCCTAATATGTTTGTTTGTGGAATGCAGTCACTGGTTCAGTTAGCACTTGGAGT